>NC_069503.1:498416717-498716717 GCF_027579735.1 Bombina bombina | reverse complement strand
CTTCTCGGTTTATTCTAGTTCAATCTGTGCATGAAAATGCTGGATCATGACTAAAGATAAAATATTAAAATACTGAAGTATGGCATCTTTCATCTGTTCATCGTTCATGTTTTTTTATTAAACAGCTTTGTTTTTTTCTTTTTGTAAAAAAAAATAATATGATTATCTCAATGATTTTAAATATAACATGGTCTTTACTTGATAGATGCTATTTTTTTACTATTACTACACTACTTATATAAAGGGATTCGAAACCCAAACCTTTTCTTTTGTGATTCAGACAGAACATACAATTTTTTAAAAAAAAAGTTTCCAATTTACTTCTGTTATCAAATTTGCACTACATGGCAGGAAATAGTGCTGCCATCTAGTGCTCTTGCAAATGGATAACACTCTTGTAAAACTGCTGACATCTAGTGCTCTTGCAAATGGATAATATTCTTGTAAAACTGCTGCCATCTAGTTCTCTTGCAAATGGATAATATTCTTGTAAAACTGCTGCCATCTAGTGCTCTTGCAAATGGATAACATTCTTGTAAAACTGCTGACATCTAGTGCTCTTGCAAATGGATAATATTCTTGTAAAACTGATGCCATCTAGTTCTCTTGCAAATGGATAACATTCTTGTAAAACTGCTGTCATCTAGTGCTCTTGCAAATGGATAACATTCTTGTAAAACTGATGCCATCTAGTTCTCTTGCAAATGGATAACATTCTTGTAAAACTGATGCCATCTAGTTCTCTTGCAAATGGATAACATTCTTGTAAAACTGATGCCATCTAGTTCTCTTGCAAATGGATAACATTCTTGTAAAACTGCTGTCATCTAGTTATCTTGCAAATGGATAACATTCTTGTAAAACTGCTGCCATCTAGTTCTCTTGCAAATGGATAACATTCTTCTAAAACTGCTGCCATCTAGTGCTCTTGCAGATGGATAACATTCTTGTAAAACTGCTGCCCTCTAGTGCTCATGCAGATGGATAACATTCTTGTCAAACTGCTGCCATCTAGTGCTCATGCAGATGGATAACATTCTTGTAAAACTGCTGCCATCTAGTGCTCTTGCAGATGGATAGCATTCTTGTAAAACTGCTGCCATCTAGTGCTCATGCAGATGGATAGCATTCTTGTAAAACTGCTGCCATCTAGTGCTCTTGCAAATGGATAACATTCTTGTAAAACTGCTGCCATCTAGTGTTCTTGCAAATGGATAACAATCTTGCAAAACTGCTGCCATATAGTGTTCTAGACATGAGCATGCTCCTGAGCTTATGTTCCTGTTTTTCAATAAAGTAAATTAGAATGTTGTTTAACATTGCATGCTCTATCTGAACCATACAAAAAAATATTAGGTTTCCTGTTCCTTTATGTATAGCACACTTTAATCCTTGTGTAGGCAATAATGTATTACAGTATACAACACATGGAAGAGAAAACCCACCTATTTTATCTATTATTATTCTTAAAGCAATCACAACATTTTGTTTTAATGAGAAAATAGATATACTGGGGGTCTATTCTAATTAATCACATGGGTTTTCAATATCAAGTCTATTCCATATCATTTTGGGGAGAAAAAAAAAACAATAAAAAACACATATCATTCTCTTTTCAAATGCATTATAAGACATTGCATTGGTATAATTAGACATCGGCTAATTATACAACTTCAAATTCAGGGCCAGATTACAAGTGGAGCGCTAAATATTGCTTTCAAGAAAGTGATATTAGCGCTCCACTTTGTAATACCAACGCACGCTAATGTGCGCCGGTATTACAGGTTAACAGCAATGCGAACACAAGCTTGCATTAGCATTGCTGGGAAGCAATGCATGTACAAGAGCATGCTTCCCTAGGCTCCAATGGGAGCCTTGTTCTGATGCCGTCAGAGACGGCATCAGAACCTTGCGCAGCGAAGGGGGGAAGTTGCGCAGAAATGGGTAGCAAATATAAATATATATATGTATATGCTGATATACATATATATTATATGTATATAAGCATATACATATATATTTACTGGGAACACACAGTTCCCATAGACCGTAATATAAAGGCACTTTTCAGTGCTGGTTTTTTTCTAACACCCCACTACAACCAATTTTTGACCCCAAAAACTGCCTAGTGCAGTTGTTTATTACAAAAAATGCTTCATGTTTTTAAAATAAATACTATAATGCCCTCTATTTTGTTGAGGTTGCAATAACCAGCCACTTGTAAAGGCGGGTTATTTATTGCGCACCTGCAAACGGACAAATTTGCCCGTTTCTGGGTGCGCAATAATTTAGCGCTCCACTTGTAATCTAAACCTCAATCTTTTCAAATTCAGCACTTTCTTCTATCTGTTGAAAACATATTTTTTGTATTCTTATATCCATTGTTAAATTTCTTATACATGCACAGTTCAAATGCTAATGAGCCAGATCTTTTTTTGCTTATTCAATAAAAAGTTAATTATAATGTTCAAATCCTGCTTTTAATTTATAAAACATGTATGCAAAATAAATACAACCTAAACATTTATTTATGATTTCACTAAAGTACATTTCAAAGCAGAATTGGAGATTTAAACATGTTAATTATAACTAATCAAAATGATATGACATTATTAATTGCACACCTGAATTACTATTTCTGGTTAAAGGAAAAACATGAATTAAAACATATAAGGCAGTCACAATCAATACTGAATTAATTATCTGTCATGTATTACTTTCGCATTAGTTCTGAATCTCTTGCTTTCATGAAGATCTCTACAAAACCCAGCCAAATATGGCTACTTGAAAAACGTATATTTCTAACCGGCTTTTTGTTTGTTTACATCATTTTATGATTCAAACAGTTTTTCTAATTCAATCAGCAACACTTCTTATTCATCATAATTACTTTTAAAACAATTGGGGAAAAAAAAAACAAGAAACAACACCTGAGTTGCTAAACAATCTTTCTGTGTACAAATTAAAATGTTTTGGAATGGGGGCCTTTGTTATTATTTTTTAAATGTTTTACTTCTTTTTTTTTTATGTAACATTTTTTTCTAAATTATTTAATACATTGTATAATTAGTATATTAGCTTATTTGAAAGCTTAATTTAGGAGCTTCATATGCTAATTTCTTAGACCTTGAAGGCCGCCTCTTAAGAATGTATTTTAACAGGTTTTTCACCACTAGAGGGTGTTAGTTCGTGTTTTTCATATAGATAACACTGTGCTCGTGCACGTGAAGTTACCTGGGAGCCATCACTGATTTGCTAAACTGCAAGTCTGTCAACAGAACAAATAAAGGGGCAGTCTGCAGAGGCTTAGATACAAGATAATCACAGAGGTAAAAAAATATATAAATATAACTGTGTTGGTTATGCAAAACTAGGGAATGGGTAAACAAGGGATTATCTATCTTTTAAAACAATAACAATTCTGGTGTAGACTGTCCCTTTAAAGTCCTCCTGCAGGTCTATTTTTGGACTATCCAAAAAAACTAATCAACTTTAAAATATACAGTAAGGGGTGTGGTTCGCACTGTCCTAGGCACAGATAATAAAGGCTGTGTCTCATATATTTACAATTTGCATCACATGAATTTCTCACAACTTGGTAGCTATTATTATTATTATACTTTATTTGTAAAGTTCCAACATATTCTGCAGTACTGTCTTTATTTTCAGATACAAACCACAGTGATTATAACCTTTGATTCGCCATATAAAGGACATTATAAACTCCTTGTCAGTCACAAACATAGGAAAAATAAATAGTTCAAAGTCACTTATATAGAAGTAGTAACTCTGTTCTAGTCACAAATATTTTAGTACCATTAAAGGCCTATTTTAGTACTATTAAAGGGACACTAAAGTCAAAATTCATTTTTCATGATTCAGATAGAGCCTGCAGTTTTTAGAGACTTTCTTATTTACATCCATTATCTAATTGTATACAGTCTTTTTATATGCACACTTACTAAGACACCAGCTACTTCTGAGCATATGGAAGCAAGGCCGGATTGGCCTAGCAGGGCACCAGGAGATTTCCTGGTAGGCCATAGCAGCTGGGGCTGCTGGTGAAGCAATGCAGCTGTATCATCTCTCTTTTTCCCTCTGAGCTATACATATTAAAGGAACATGAAACCCACGTTTTTTTCTTTCATGATTTAGAAAGAGCATGCAATTTTATACTTTCTAATTTACTTCTATTATCTAATTTGTTTCATTCTCTTGATATCCTTTGCTGAAAATCATATCTAGATAGGCTCAGTAGCTGCTGATTGGTGGCTGCACATAGATGCCTCATGTGATTGGCTCACCCATGTGCATTGCTTTTTCTTCAACAAAGTATATCTAAAGAATGAAGCTAATTAGATAATAGAAGTAGATTGGAATGTTGTTTAAAATTGTATTCTCTATCTGAATCATGAAAGAACATTTTTAGGTTTAGTGTCCCTTTAAGATCACAAAGTACTTCCTTTTTATTTATTTTTATTTCCTAGAACATGTACCATTTTAGTAGCTCTCCCTTGAATGGTTCTTTGTCTCTAGTCAGAAAAAAATGGGCATGTGCATTCTATGGATGCAACAGAAAATAGGGCTGGTCATCAATTTTTTCACGGTTGCCTTTTATTCCTAGGCCTGTGTGGAAGAGTCACAATATATGAGTCTGTGATCAGCCAGAAGTGCTCTGCTAGGCCCGATCAGCACTTCTACTGTGTGTTTAACCCCTTTGTGTTTAAAATTACAACAAATTAGAGCATGTAATTAGTTTCCATTATTATGGCCCTTTAATTTGAGCCCTTGATACTGACAGGGAGAGTAGGTAATTGGCAGCCTGTGGCAGGAGCTGAACCAGAGACAAATGGATAAGAGTGGACCAGCAGGTGTAAACAATGATTCAGTGGATGTTGGGAAGAGAGAGAAGCATAGCTATGAATAGACAATCTATCCTGGAGCTGAACACGAATAAGCTAATAGTAGGCTATGAAGGGCAGAGCACCTCAAATACTGTATTAAAGGTTTATGCTTCAGGGCAGAGTGTTTTTTGTGAAAATAATGTAAAGATTGAATTTTCCAAGTCTGTTTGCTCTTTATGAGTTACACCAGGATAACTTGAAGCCAATATCTCAGGCTGACAAAGCTATTAATGGGATGGCACGATTGTTGGTTTGTACAAACTTTCTGGTCTCTGAATAGCTTGTAAGCAGAGTCACCCTTTACCTTGAATGTTTTGCAGTATTCCCTGAAAATAATCAAGTCTCCAACATTCTTCATGACTCTTCCTTTTTTGATAGGTTTAAGATAATTTTAAAAATGATTAATTGTGCCATTTTTTCTTTGATAATTTGTTTCAGAGATGGAGTAAAAAAGATTTCTTTTTCGTGGACTTAATGAACATCAACAGAATATTATTGCATCAAGAGTTATTTACACATCAATACTATAATTGTGTTTGTAACGTGTCCGTTGTCAGTTGCGAGTGCAGCCAAAATAATTGTTGGCTGCGTACGCAGCCAAATGAATGCACCTGGGGCGAGATTACATATGCGGCGTTGCCCGCACAAAGTATTAACCAAAACATCTAGCCACCCGCATAAAATATTAACGAACCGCCCGCCTGCACAACATATTAACAAAAACACCTTACCACCCTCACGAAGTATTAACAGAAATGCCTAACCGCCCACACGAAGTATTAACAAACCGCCCACACAATGTATTAACAAAACACCTAACCGCCCGTGCACAGTATTAACAAACCACCCCCACGAAACGCAATTTGTACCACTCACCACCCTCCCCACAACCGTAATAACTAAGTAAAATGTATTAACCCCTAATGTGCCATTCACCCACATCGCAATCTAACTTATAGAGTGATTAACCCCAAATCCGCCATTCACTCACAATGCAAATAACCTAATTACACTATTAACCCCTAAACTGCCAACCCTCCACAACGCCAACTACATAATTACACTATTGACCCCTAAACCGCCAAACCCCCACAACGCATACACAGGTATTAGGCAAGCATGCTTGGCGTTTGGAGCAAGGTGAGCATACACAGGTACAAGGTAAGTATGTTTGGTCTATGGAGCAAGGCAATTCAACCAAGGTGTAATGTAAGTATGCTTATCCTCTGCAGCAAGGATTGCATACACAGGTATCAGGTAGGGATGGGCGAATGTGTAAATTTCCAAATACGAATGTTAGAACGAATGTTATTACCGAAATTGGAATTACAAATCCGAATGTTGATACGAACGAATATTCTTAAAAATTCTATAATTGAATGCTATTTACAGTTTTCGAATGTCACTTTCGAATTTGAATGTTTATAATTAGATCGAATGTGCACATTCGAAATTTCGAATTTAACATTCTATTTAACAAATACTATTCAGAAGTGGTAGGGAATCTAGTAAATTGATACATAATATACAAATATATCATTTGAATGTTTTTTATTTTGATCGAATATTACATTTAAAGAAAGCATTAGAAATACTATTACAAACAAATTTCAATATTGCATAATTCGAATATTACATTTAAAGGACCAGTAAATACAGTAGATTTGCATAATCAACAAATGTAAGCAATAGCACTTAGTCTGAATATCAAATTAGTAGATTTTTTTCTAATTTTTTTTTAAAGTTATACATATTTCCACTCCCCCTGTAGCATGTGACAGCCATCAGCCAATCACAAATGCATATACGTATATTCTGTGAATTCTTGCACTTGCTCAGTAAGAGCTGGTGACTCAAAAAGTGTAAATATAAAAACTGTGCATATTTTTTTCTAATGGAAACTAATTTGGAAAGTTGTTTAAAATTACATTCGGTATCTGAATCATGAAAGTTTCATTTGACTCGAGTGTCCCTTTAAATAAAGCATTATAGAAATACTATTACAAATATATAAATTCAAATTTTTAGAATTCGAATATTGCATAATTTGATTACATTTAAAGAAAGCATTAGAAATACTATTACAAATATACAAATTTGAATTTTTCAAAACAAATATTTTTGAATGTAATCGTAAAATTCGAAACCGAACATTCAAAAATCGAATGTTAGAATGTTATGTAAACATTCTAAATTCGATTTGAACTAACAAATGTGTTAAAATTTGTTTCATTTATCGAATGTTGCAAAACATTCGCCCATCCCTAGTATGCATGCTTGGACTCAGAAGCAAGGTGAGCAATGCAGGTAAGACAATAACTCAGCCCAGAGAGATTGGCCGTCTGAGTTTTTATAGGAACTCCCACACCTGAGTCCTCCAGGCACTCTCTGTGTTTGCCTGGATCACTTTGACCCGATAAGTACCCTTACAGCTATGTTATATTATATTACTACAATTTACATAGAAAAACTGTTGTGATACATTGCAAAGTGGTACATAACTACAAATTACTACAATGTACAATTCATAATAAGGGCTAGATTATAAGTGGCATGCTAATGTTAGGGTATGTGCAAAGGTATATGGTATATGGTCATATATTTAACTGCAAAGAGCTATATTACATATATGTCTATAAATAATAATTCTAAAATAATATTCAATAATGTGTTTTACTGAATATTTACTGTAAATATTTCACATTCCAAGTTCTTCACATACAGGAGAATTATATATTTATGTTAAATACATATTTCTATATGTATCTATATATACCTATACCTATATATCTATTCATATAGATATATAGGTATATATATATATATATATATATATATATTTTTTTTTTTTTTTTACATTAACATTATCACGCATATTTAGAAATAATTATTTAAAGTGAAGGTCAATTTTCATCAATGAGTGCCCGGTTTTAAAAAATATTTTTAAAAACAGGGGCACTTTCATTGATGAAAATTTACATTGCACCGGATTTGAAGAAATACTTACCTTTTACTTCTGCAAAACCGGATCGCCGAACTCAGCCTCAGTTCCTCTGTACTGACGTCAGAAATGACAAAACCGGCTTCCTCCAATCATGGCTTGCACCCCAGAGTGTCCAGCTCATGATGCCAGCTGTGATTGGAGGAAGGCCAGATTCATCATTGCTGTGGTCTACAGCAGGAAGACGAAGGAGGGGGATCGTCGATCCGGCTTTGCAGGAGTAAAAGGTAAGTATTTCTACAAATCCAGTGCAATGTTAATTTTCATCAATGAAAGTGCAAAAAAGTGTAAAGAAAAACTACTTGCGCTAAACTATAAGCCCCTGCTGTAATAACCGCTAAACTGCCACTAAGCCCACTGCAAAGTATCCGCTATACTTTTAACCCAGAATCTACCACATCCCCACAGTGAAAACTACCTATGTACACTATTAACATCTAATTTGTTGCACCCTTGCATCACAAACTAAATATACTATTAACTCCCAAACCAACATCCCCCCACATCGCAAAATCTAAACTACACCATTAGCCAGTAAACCGCTAGCCCCCCCACATTGCAAAGTCATAAGCTTCACTATTAACTCTTAAACCACCAGTCCCCTACATTGCAAAGTCATAAACTAACATCTAACCTAACACCGCCTAACTTAACCCAAATTAAAATACCCCAAAGTACAAAATAAATCCTAACTACGGTAAAAAAAATAAAACACCTGTAAAAATAAATAAAACCTAATCTTACCTTTAAAAAAAACAAAAAACGAACATTACTAAAAAACAAAAAACTAACATTACTTAATGTAGTTTAAAAAACATCTTTCTCTTTTTTTAATGTAATCTGTAGCTTACCTCTCCTTCTCACTCTTTCTTAGTCAAACTATATAGATAAAATTAATTTCATTAACATTTACTTATCTAGGGTACAACAATGTATACATTTGCAATGTGTATCCTTCAGCTGAGTAGATCTTCGTTCTACAAAGGTCTGCAAGAAGAAGCCCATTAAAACACCATCACCTAGATTACACGTCTTGCGTTAGCCTTAAAAGCAGCGTTGAGAGGCCCAACGCTGCTTTTTTTCCTACCGCTGGTATTACGAGTCTTGCAGGTACAGGTTTACCGCTCACTTTTTTGGTCAGACTCGAAAATACCGCAAATCCACTTACGTCAATTGGTCTAACGCCGTAGCATAAAACTCTTAACTAAAGTGCTTAAAAGTACACTAACACCCATAAACTACCTATTAACCCCTAAACGAGTCCCCCCTACATCGCAAACACAAAAAAAAATGTTTTAACCCCTAATCTGGCGAACCGGGACATCGCCACCACTATAATAAATATATTAACCCCCAAACCGCCCGCACTCCCGCATTGCAAACACTAGTTAAATATTATTAACCCCTAATCTGCCTGCCCTAACATCACCGCAACCTACCTACTTATTAACCCCTAATCTGCCACCCCCAATGTTGCCACCACTATATTAAAGTTATTAACCCCTAAACCTAAGTCTAACCCTAACCCTAACACCCCCCTAACTTAAATATAATTTAAATAAATCTAAATAAAATAACTACAATTAATTAAATTATTCCTATTTAAAACTAAATACTTACCTATAAAATAAACCCTAAGATAGCTACAATATAACTAATAGTTACATTGTAGCTAGTTTAGGATTTATTTATATTTTACAGGCAACTTTGTATTTATTTTAACTAGGTAGAATAGTTATTAAATAGTTATTAACTATTTAATAACTACCTAGTTAAAATAAAGACAAATTTACCTGTAAAATAAAACCTAACCTATGTTACAATTACACCTAACACTACACTATAATTAAATGAATTCCCTGAACTAACTACAATTAAATACAATTAAATACAATTATCTAAAGTACGAAAAAACCCCACTAAATTATAGAAAATAATAAAATAATTGCAAGTTTTTTAAACTAATTAAATCTAATCTAATCTCACAATTAAAATAAAAAAGCCCTACCCTATACTAAATAACAAAGAGCCCTTTAAAGGACCTTTTGCGGGGCATTGCCCCAAAGTAATCAGCTCATTTACCTGTAAAAAAAAGTACAATACCCCCCCCAACATTAAAACCCACACACCCAACCCTACTCTAAAACCCACCCAATACCCCCCTTAATAAAACCTAACACTAACCCCCTTGAAGATCACCCTACCTTGAGAAGTCTTCACCCAGCCGAGCCGAAGTCCTCAACAAAGCTGGGCGAAGTGGTCCTCCAGATGGGCAGAAGTCTTCATCCAAGCCGGCCAGAAGAGGTCCTCCAGATGGGCAGAAGTCTTCATTCAGACGGCATCTTCTATCTTCATCCATCTGGCGCGGGTCCATCTTCAAGACATCCGACGCGGAGCATCCTCTTCAAACGAAGTCCAACTGAAGAATGAAGGTTCCTTTAAATGACGTCAGCCAAGATGGCGTCCCTTCAATTCAGATTGGCTGATAGAATTCTATCAGCCAATCGGAATTAAGGTAGAAAAAATCCAATCAGCCAACAGGATTGAGCTGGCATTCTTTTGGCTGATTGGATCAGCCAATAGAATGTGAGCTCAATCCTATTGGCTGATTGCATGAGCCAATAGGATTTTTTTCTACCTTAATTCAGATTGGCTGATAGAATTCTATCAGCCAATCGGAATTCAAGGGATGCCATCTTGGATGACGTCATTTAAAGGAACCTTCATTCTTCAATTGGACTTCATTTGAAGAGGATGCTCCGCGTCGGATGTCTTGAAGATGGACCCGTTCCGTGCCGGATGGATGAAGATAGAAGATGACGCCTGGATGAAGACTTCTGCCAGTCTGGAGGACCTCTTCTGGCCGGCTTGGATGAAGACTTCTACCCGTCTGGAGGACCACTTCGCCCGGCTTCATTGAGGACTTTGGGCCAGGCTGGGTGAAGACTTCTCAAGATAGGGTGATCTTCAAGGGGTTAGTGTTAGGTTTTATTAAGGGGTATTGGGTGGGTTTTAGAGTAGGTTTGGGTGTGTGGGTGGTGGGTTTTAATGTTGGGGGGTATTGTACTTTTTTTTACAGGTAAAAGAGATGATTACTTTGGGGCAATGCCCCGCAAAAGGCCCTTTTAAGGGCTATTTGTAATTTAGTATAGGGTAGGGCTTTTTATTATTTTGGGGGGCTTTTTTTATTTTATTAGGGGGATTAGATTAGGTGTAATTAGTTATTTTATTATTTTCTGTAATTTAGTGGGGGGAGTTTCGTACTTTAGATAATTTTTTAAAATTGTATTTAATTGTATTTAGCTTAGGCAATAAATTTAATTATAGTGTAGTGTTAGGTGTAATTGTAACTTAGGTTAGGATTTATTTTACAGGTAAATTTGAATTTATTTTAAATAGGAAGCTATTAAATAGTTAATAACTATTTAATAACTATTGTATCTAGTTAAAATAAATACAAAGTTGCCTAAATATAATAAAAATAAACCCTAAACTAGATACAATGTAACTATTAGTTATATTGTAGCTATATTAGGGTTCATTTTATAGGTAAGTATTTAGTTTTAAATAGGAAATATTTAGTTAATGATAGAAATATTTATTTAGATTTATTTAAATTATATTTAAGTTAAGGAGGTGTTAGGGTTAGGGTTAGACTTAGATTTAGGGGTCAATAACTTTAATATAGTGACAAGGATGTTGGGGCGGCAGATTAGGGGTTAATAAATATAATGTAGGTGTCAGCGATGTTGGGGGCAGCAGATTAGGGGTTCATAAGTATAATGTAGGTGGCGGCAGTGTCCGGAGCGGCAGATTAGGGGTTAATAATATAAAGTAGGTGTCGGCGATGTCGGGGGCGGCAGATTAGGGGTTAATAAATGTAAGATTAGGGGTGTTTAGACTCGGGGTACATGTTAGGGTGTTAGGTGTAGACATAAAAAGTATTTCCCTATATGAATCAATGGGGCTGCGTTAAGAGCTTTACGCTGCTTTTTTGCAGGTGTTAGGTTTTTTTTCAGCCGGCTCTCACCCATTGATTCCTATGGGGAAATCATGCACAAGCATGTTTTGCCAGCTCACCGCTACCGTAATCAGCGCTGGTATTGAGGTGAGATGTGGAGCTAAATTTTGCTCTCCGCTCACTTTTTTGCGGCTAACGCCAGGTTTCTAAAAACCTGTAATATCAGCGTTGTCTGTAGGTTAGCGGTGAGGGAAAACTGCTTGTTAGCACCGCACAGCATTACCGACAAAACTCGTAATCTAGGTGATTGAAAGTAAACCCACAATATAAAGTGATGTTCCTACTGTAGTTGTATTCTTATATTTACTTAATCAGAATAATAAAAAAATACCTGACAATTATTGTGTACAGAAATCTCATTATATCAGTGGTTATTCATATGTATTGAAATGGCTTTGAAAATAAATAACAATTCATTTGATCTCCCAGTTCAAAAAGATTGAAATGGGGACCTATAAGAATGATTAAAATAAAAAAAAATGTGTTCATTGTTCTGTTACACAATGTCTTATGCTGTTTTTATTTGTGTGATTTAAAAGTATTAAAGTACATAGTATGTTTCTGACTTATATGCATTGTTGTACGGTTTGATTTGAAAGTATTACTAGATGGTGAGTACATTATATCTTTCTTTTATTTCCAAGTTCATGGCAACTGTTCTATGTCAGAGATTTGCACATTTCTACAGATTAAATACTTTTATTTGCTTGGTTGCTGGAGTGCAGAAGGACAATCAGATAGCATAGGGATTTCTAAAACGCATTATCAAAATGAGAATTATTTTTGCACATATAAATTTACTCTGTTGATAGCTAGACCTTCAACAGACCTTTGACGGTGATTATGTATGATGCAGCAATACAGCAAGTGACAAAAGCAATGATCTATACAAAAAAACAACTCGATAAACCTACATAAAAAAAAGAAATAAATTAAAATAAAAATTAAATTTTTCTGTTTGTTGTGTTCAGGAAAGCACAAAGTAACTATAAAAAAAATATATACAGACATTGTAGTAACATAAACTGGGTAGATTCAACCTTTCCAATATTTAAATTATCTCTACCCTCTCACCAGTCCCTATGTTAATCTATATAGGAACTCAATAAAAAGTATATTCTAATATAATTATTATGTTCTCTAAATAGTTAAAACATTTATGGCCAGATTACAAGTGGCGTGCTAATCAAACTCGTGGCAATTTAAAGGGGATAATGAAACCAATTATTTTTTTCATGAATCAGATAGAGCATGCAATTTTATGCAACTTTCTCATTTTCTCCTATTATCCATTTTTCCTTGTTCTCTTGGTATCTTTATTTGAAAAAGCAGGAATGTTAGCTTGCAAGCTGGCCCATCTTTGGTTTAGCACCTGGGATGTGCTTGCTGATTGGTAAGCCAAGTAAACAAATAAAAAATTATAATAGGAGTAAATTAGAAAGTTGCTTAAATTTGGGTTCAGTATCCCTTTAAACAATTGTGCTCCATCTGTAAACTAGCCCATAGGTTGTCTGCAATAGAGATCCTTTAAAAGAAGATTAGCAAGGACTGTGGACCAGATTACCAGTGGAGAGGTAGTTTGCGCTTGCATTCGAGTGTTAAAACAGAAGTCATTTTTTTGTGACGTCCGCAAAGTCACTGTAACAAATAGACTTTGAGAAGTTGCAAACGCAAAATTACATTCCAGATAGACTTTAATGGAGCTGAAAAAGTTTTAAAAAAATTAAAACCCACAAGTCACGCAAACATGATCATGGCTAATTAAAATCTCGACATAAGAAGATAATATTGCATATTTCATAATCCAATGTTCTGCACATAACAGAATATGTTCTATTTATTCTTAAATATTGATTTAAATATTTATCTGATGGATTTTTGCACAAATTTATATTTATATTTATATCTTTTGAGATATATAAATATATACATGATTATTTATAGGTATAAATATATACAGATATTTATAGCAAAATCTATTTAAAAATACACTATAACATTGTATTAAATATAATTATTGCATAAATATGATTTTTCATGTTTTCATCTACTTGACTGCAAAGGAATCCAATGCACTCATATGTATGTCATGTATATACCTATATTTTTGTGTTTATATGTGTATATATGTCTGTAAATACGTACATCCTTATATAAATACAGTACATATGTACACATACACATATATAAATATATATATTATATATATATATATATATATACAGACAGTATATATATATAATATATATAATATATATATATATTTAGACATGTATATGTATGTATTTCTATGTTAAAGCCATTTGCAAATTTAAACTTACCTGTAGAATTAAAATAAACTAATTTAAACTATTAATTAACTTACCCTAACTATTATCCTACAATTAAATTAAACTAGCAATTAAATAAACTAAATTACATATTAAAGAAACCTAACCCTACTCAAATTATTTAAATATACTATTAAACATTATTACAAATTACTAAATTACAGAAAAAAACAAATACTAAATTACGAAAAATAAAAAAAACACATTATCAAAAATAAAAAAGAAATACACCTAATTTAATAGCCCTATCAAAATAAAAAGCCCTCCCCAAAATAAAAAAAACCGTAGCCTACAATAAACTACCAGTGGCCCTTAAAAGCATTGAAGTTCAAGTTTACGGTGGCGACCATATGAAGAGAATGCTCCGTGCCGGATGCCTTCAGGATGGACCCGCTCCACGCCGGATGGATGAAGATAGAAGATGCCGTCTGGATGAAGACTTCTTGCCGACTGGATGAGGGCTTTTCTGGATGGATGAAGATGAAAAGGCAGCGGGATGAAGACTTCTTGCTGCCTGGATGATGACTTCTCCGGCTCCAGATTGATCCTTCAAGTGGGACTTCAAGAACTGTAAGTGGATCGTCGGGGGTTAGTGTTAGGTTTTTTTAAGTTTTTTTGGGTGGGTTTTATTTTTAGATTAGGGTCTGGGCATGTAAAAGTGCTAAATGCCCTTTTAAGGGCAATGCCCATACAAATGCCCTTTTCAGCGCAATGGGGAGCTTAGGTTATTTTAGATTTAGTTTTTTATTTGGGGGGTTCGTTGGTTGGGTGGTGGGTTTTACTGTTGTGGGGTGTTTGTATTTTTTTACAGGTAAAAGAGCTGATATCTTTGTGGTAATGCCCCACAAAAGGCCCTTTTAATGGCCATTGGTAGTTTATTGTAGGCTAAGGTTTTTTATTTTGGGGGGGCTTTTTTATTTTGATAGGGCTATTAGATTAGGTGTAATTCTTTTTTATTTTTGATAATGTGTTTTTTTATTTTTTTTTATTTAGTGTTTGTTTTTTTTGTAACAGTGTTTGTTTTTTTCTGTAATTTAATAATTTGTAATAATGTTTAATAGTATATTTAAATAATTTGAGTAGGGTTAGGTTTTTTAATATGTAATTTAGTTTATTTAATAGGTAGTTTAATTTAATTGTAGGATAAAAGTTAGGGTAGGTTACTTAATAGTTTAAAATTAGTTTATTTTAATTCTACAGGTAAGTTTTTATTTATTTTAAGATAGGGATGTTGTAATTCTAATTTAAAGTTATGGGATTGTTAGGTTTAGGGGTTAATAGCTTCATTTATTTTTTTTGCCATGTGGTGGGCTGACGTTTTAGGGGTTAATAGGTTTAGTTAGTGGTGGTGATGTGGGAGGCCAGAGGTTTAGAGGTTAATAAGTTTATTTAGTGGCAGTGGTGTCGGGAAGTGGCGGAATAGGGGTTAATAACTTTTATTTAGGGAGCGGGGATTTCGGGGGCGGCAGATTAGGGGTGTTTAGTCTCTGGGTTTATGTTAGTGTGTTAGGTGTAAACATAACTTGTTTTCAACCATATAAACCAATGGGACCAATGGGATATGTGGCAGCATCAAACAAAAGCTTTCGCTGCTTTCAGACTCCCATTGATTTCTATGGAATCTGTGGCCTCCAGGGTGGCGGATTGAAAACCAGGTATGCTGGGCCAAAATAGCCGCGAGCGTACCTGTTAAAAGTTTGATAACTGGGAAAAGGTGTCAAATAGAGCCAAATGTGTATTCGGAACATCTGTAATTATGTAAGCATCGATCTGCGTCGGATTGAGACCGGCAGATCGTATGTTACGTCACAAATTTCAAAATTTGCCAGTCTGTAGACTTTGATAACTAGGTCGGATCAATCTTGCAACAATTACGCTGCGGAATCTGGCATATTTGCGGTTGAGGCTTTGATAAATATCCCCCATAGTGTTATTATGAGTGTAACTGTAATGTTAAATCTATTTCTGATGTGTTTTGTGCAATTTTTTATTCACGCTTAACAGTTGACCAGAGCTCTGAGGTCACGGTAATCAGGGCCGCCATCAGGGGGTGACAGGGGTGACTCCTGTCAGGGGCCCAGTGGGCCAGGGGGGCCCCATGAGGCAAGAACTAAAAAAAAAAAAAATTTTTTTTTTAATTTTGGCAGCCACCAGTGGGTACTACAGCAGAGTGCTAATTGAGCATGGAAAATGTTATTACAAGGAGTAAAGTATTAGTATTTGAGAGGATTTTTGAGTGTGCACTAAACCACTATGCACAGTGTGAGACAGATTAGGCACTTTGTTTGTACAGTGTGTGCCTGAGTCAGACAGCAGATCACTTTCATTTGCAGAGGAGGTAGGACTTACTTAGCAAATGTTTTTTATTTCTTTGTGCAATTTCGGATTGTAACTTCAGTGTGGTAGTAGTTGTATGGTGGGGCCAGGGGTCCTTAAAAACACATTTTTTAGCAATATGTAGCAGCATATTTATGATTATTTGACAATGCTGTAGAAATATATTCTATATTTAAAGTCATGTAGAAATGTTTCCTCCTCAATACACAAATGGTAGGTGCCCTTTTGGCAGATATTTGTTTTTTTTATTACTATATATATTTTCATTACATTACAGTTTACTGCCCCTTTATGCAAGGACTTTCCAGATGCAAGGAGGCATTTTATCTAAGAGTTTTACATCTGCATAAAATGTTACTCTCAGACTAAGATTGCTCAGTGTTTGAAATGAGACAGGTTAACTTAACACTGTTCAGTTTACACTACAGCTGACTTAATTTTGAAATACATACCAACAAGCCTAAATCCTGCATTAAACCATATCTAATGGTATGAGTACCACAGCTTATGGTTCCACCAAGACCATATAGAGTACAGCATTTTCAAAATACATAAGTACAGCTGACAGATGGGAACATTTGTACACTATATTTGAAGTGGTGCTCTTGGTTGGGAAAAAACAAACAAACATATGTCAACCTTTTAAAAGTACTTTTCTTCATCTAGCCATCTACCCAGATCAATAATGTAAAATTTTGAATTCACAAAACTATTTTTGTTTACGCATTTACAAATATGATTCTTTAAAAAGTGTTCTCTTAATTTCTGCAATTTTTTTATCATGCATGTCACACACTGTTGATTTAGGGGATGCAAGGTGCATAAATGTTTCCTCCTGTAAGTGTTTCTGTGGGTGTCTGTGTTTATGTCTTTGTGCTTTGGTTTGTGTCTATGAGTGTGTATGTGTTTTTTTTTCCTGTGGGTCTCTCTGTGAGGGTGAGTGTGTATGTCGTTGTGCATTTTCTGTGGATGTCTGTAAGGGTGTGTGCATATGCCTTTGAGCTTTTTCTACAGGTGTCTCTGTGAGGGGGTGTGTATGTTTGCCTTTGTGTATTTTCTCTGGATGCCTCTGTGAGGGTGGGTGTGTATATCTGTTTTCTGTGGATGTCTCTGTAAAGGTGTGTGTGTGTATTTATGTATGTCTGTGTTTTCTGTGAATGTCTCTGTGAGGGTGTGTGTTTTCTGTGGGTGTCTCTGTGAGGGTGTGTGTATGTCTTTGTGTGTTTTCTGTGGATGTCTCAGTGAGAGTGTGTGTATGTGTGTCTTTCTGTGTTTTATGTGGTTGTCTCTCTCTCTGTGTGTGTCTTTGTGTGTTTTCTGTGGGTGTCTCTGTGTGTGTATGTCTTTGTGTGTTTTCTGAGGCTGTCTCTGTCGGTGTTTCCTTGGGTGTATGTAGTTTGAGTTTGTGTGTGTGTGTCTATTGTCTGTTCCTTTTTAGGACATTTTGACCTTACTACTGATTATTTACATCTTTCTACAGACTTTGAGACTAATGAGACCTTTACGGAAGTCACCAATCCACCATTTAACCTTTAAATTATTGTTTAGGCAGTTATGTCTTTGTGCTTTGGTTTGCGTGTATGAGTGTGTATGTGTTTTTTTTCTGTGGGTCTCTCTGTGAGGGTGAGTGTGTATGTCTTTGTGCATTTTCTGTGGATGTCTGTAAGGGTGTGTGCATATGCCTTTGAGCTTTTTCTACGGGTGTCTCTGTGAGGGGGTGTGTATGTTTGCCTTTGTGTATTTTCTCTGGATGCCTCTGTGAGGGTGGGTGTGTGTATTTATGTATGTCTGTGTTTTCTGTGTATGTCTCTGTGAGGGTGTGTGTTTTCTGTGGGTGTCTCTGTGAGGGTGTGTGTATGTCTTTGTGTGTTTTCTGTGGATGTCTCAGTGAGAGTGTGTGTATATATGTCTTTCTGTGTTTTATGTGGTTGTCTCTCTCTCTGTGTGTGTCTTTGTGTGTTTTCTGTGGGTGTCTCTGTGTATGTGTGTGTGTGTGTATGTCTTTGTGTGTTTTCTGAGGCTGTCTCTGTCAGTGTTTCCTTGGGTGTATGTGCAAGTTTGAGTTTGTGTGTGTGTGTCTATTGTATGTTCCTTTTTAGGACATTTTGACCTTACTACTGATTATTTACATCTTTCTACAGACTTTGAGACTAATGAGACCTTTACAGAAGTCACCAATCCACCATTTAACCTTTAAATTATTGTTTAGGCAGTTCAGGGCCCTTCCTTTCAGCCACTGCATGCTGTTGTCATCATTTAGTTGGCATCTTCCTTTACAAAAAGATAATCAGAACTCCATATTTTGTTTTCTCAATCTCCTTTTTTTACAAAACTGTAGTCTATCTCATTACTTGTCAGGTCAATGTAATCAAGTGCTGAGTGTCTGTTTGGGTGTCTGTGTCTGAGTGTGTTTGTGTGTTTCTTTGCGTCTGCTAGAGTGTCTATATGTGAATCCTTATGTGTGAGTGTGTGTGTGTGTGTGTTTCAGTGTATGAGTGAGTCTGTGTGTTTGTATGTTACTACCTTTACAACATTTCCACGTTTAAATAGACACTTAAGAATAAAGTGCATATACGTTTTAGTCACCTGGTCAAAAATTGCACATGTCAAAGGGGGGGGGGGGGCTGGTCAATGGTTAAGTCAGGGGCCCCAAAATTTCTAGTGGCGGCCCTGAAGGTAATCATTCAAACGTAAATCGTGATTGCTCTCACGTGTTCGCATTTACTTTAATCTTGTAATACGAGCTGGATTTACCTTGCACTCAAACAGCCTTGAAAACCTGATTTTATTTGCGTGCAAATGATATTGCTCCATTATATAAATGTGTCTCAGGACTACCTAATACAGAGGTACAAATAGTATAGGACATAAAAGTATAATTAAATATAACAGTGTACCTGATCCCCCAAATCAGACACAAATATTAATTTAATGCAAACAAATATGCTACCAAAACATGCAATATGACTGGTTCTCAAATAGTGATTTAACTGACACTCTGAAAGAAAACAGGAAGACCTAGTAGTAATTAATCATACCAATCTGGTCTCTTATTCTAAAAAACTTGCTGCCCAAATTGAATCACTGGAGGCGGAATTGCGGATCTAGGTCCAGAAAGAATAACCTCAGGGTCAGGTGCATTCCTGAGACTGTTCTCCCACACGATCTAGATCTGTACCTAAAGCAGTTATTTAACCCCTTAAGGACAAGGCCATTTTTCAATTTCCTTACCTTAAGGACCAGGGCTGTTTTTACATTTCTGCGGTGTTTGTGTTTAGCTGTGATTTTCCTCTTACTCATTTACTGTACCCACAAATATTATATATTGTTTTTCTCGCCATTAAATGTACTTTCTAAAGATACCATTATTTCATCATATCTTATAATTTACTATAAAAAAAATTATAAAATATCATGAAACATTGGAAAAAAACACCCGTTTTATAACTTTGACCCCCAAAATCTACAACCACCAAAAAACACCCATGCTAAATAGTTTCTAAATTTTGTCCTGAGTTTAGAAATACCCAATGTTTACATATTCTAGGGCAATACGTACAAATAGCACTTTGCTATTTCCAAACCTTTTTTTTTTCAAAATTAGCAATAGTTACATTGGAACACTGATATCTGTCAGGAATACCTGAATAACCCTTCACATCTATACATATTTTTTTTAGTAGACAACCCAAAGTATTGATCTAGGCCAATTTTGGTATATTTAATGCCACCATTTCACTGCCAAATGCGATCAAATAAACAAAATCATTAATTTTTTCACAAACTTTAGGTTTCTCACTGAATCTATTTACAAACAGCTTGTGCAATTATAGCACACATGGTTGTAAATGCTTCTCTGGGATCCCCTTTGTTCAGAAATAGCACACATATATGGATTTGGCGTTGCTTTTGGTAATTAGGCCTCTAAATGCTGCTGCACAGTGCGCACCACACGTATATTATGCCCAGCAGTGAAGGGTTTAATTAGGGAGCTTGTAGGGAGCTTGTAGGGTTAATTTTAGCTTTAGTGTAGTGTAGTAGATAACCCAAAATACTGATCTAGGCCCATTTTGGTATATTTCATGCCACCATTTCACCGCCAAATGTGATCAAATAAAAAATCATTACCACATGTGTATTATGCCCAGCAGTAAAGGGGTTAATTAGGAAGATTGTAGGGA
This sequence comes from Bombina bombina, assembly GCF_027579735.1. Taxonomy (NCBI): domain Eukaryota; kingdom Metazoa; phylum Chordata; class Amphibia; order Anura; family Bombinatoridae; genus Bombina; species Bombina bombina. The sequence goes on along the minus strand of NC_069503.1, from coordinate 498,695,943 downwards.
ACTTGTGGGGCTAATTTTAGCTTTAGTGTAGAGATCAGCCTCCCACCTGACACATCCCATCCCCTGATCCCTCTCAAACAGCTTTCTTTCCTCCCCCCACCCCACAATTGTCCCCGCCATCTTAGGTACTGGCAGAAAGTCTGCCAGTACTAAAATAAAAGGCTTTTTCTATTTATTTATTTTTTTGAATACAATCTGCTGTGTAGGATCCCCCCTTAGCCCCCAACCTCCCTGATCCCCCTAAAAAGCTCTCTAACCCCCCATCTCACTATTTCATGCCATTTTGGGTACTGGCAGCTGTCTGCCAATACCTGTTTTTTAATAAATTGTGCCCAATTTTTTTATCTATATATTTTTTTCTGTAGTGTAGCTGCCCCCCCTCAATACCCTACCCCCCTCCCAGATCCCTTTCCCAACATTATTTCCCTCCACCCTCTCCCTCCACCCTCTCCCCTCACCCTCTCTCATTACATTTTTATGCACATATGTGCAGATCGCGGGCTCACGCTCACGCCCCCACCCACCGTGCACGCTCCTGCATGCACCGGTAAGTGTTTCCACACAGCTGGACAGAAGTTCACCAGTGATGGGCCACCCACCCATCTCCCTGCAATTGCTCCCACCCACCAATGATTGGCATCACCGCTGGCCGATGCAGAGAGGGGCACAGAGTGGCCCTCTCTGCATCGACAACTCTGCACATCTATTTCTGCAGTGCCACACTCGTGGGGCATGCAGAAATAGCGCAATCTCGCTCTTTGGAGCAAGATCGCAGCAGAGAGAAGCCCAGGACTGCAGCGACGTACAATGGTACGTCGCTGCTGCTTAAGGGCATAGCGACCAACGTTGTACAGGGTACGACATTGGTGGTTAAGGGGTTAAATACATTTTAGATGATACCACTGATTCTGAAACTATGATTGACAGGGCCCATAGGGTCCATAGACCACTCTCTATTTCCAATGAAAAGCCATGGGATTTTGTGGTCAGACTACACTATGAGGCCTACTTATCAAGTCGTCAACCACAAATACGCTGGAATTCCGCAGCGTAATTGTGAAGAGCCTGATTCCCCTTAGTTATCAAAGCCTACAGACCTTCAAAAGTAGAAATTTGTCACGTAGCATACGATCTGCTAGTTATACTAAAATTACAATAAACTACAAATTAAATTAAATATATTATATAGTTAAACACCTAACACCTACTCAAATAATTTAAATCTACCATAAAAAATTACAAAGTTACAAAAAACTAACAACTAAGTTACAAAAAATAACAAACACTAAGTTACAAAAAAAATAAACACTAAGTTACACAAACTAAAAAAGAAATGATCAAATATTTAATCTAATTACACCTAATCTAAGAGCCCTATGAAAATAAAAAAGCCCCCCAAAATAAAAAAACCCTAATCTACAATAAACTACAAATAGCCCTTAAAAGGGCCTTTTGTGGGGCATTGCCCAAAAGAAATCAGCTCTTTAATCTGTAAATAAAAAATACAAATACCCCCAACAGTAAAACCCACTACCCACACAATCAACCCCCCCAAATAAAAACCTAACTAGAAAAATCTAAGCTCCTCATTGCACTGAAAAGGGCATTTGGATGGGCATTGCCCTTAAAAGGGCATTTAGCTCTGTTGCTGCCCAAACCCTAATCTAAAACTAAAACCCACCCAATAAACCCTTAAAAAAACCTAACACTAACCCCTAAAGATCCACTTACATTTTTTAAGATCCAACATCCATCCTCAAAGAAGCCGGGAGAAGTCCTTATCGAAGCCGGCAGAAGTTTTCATCCAAGCGACCGAAGTCTTCATCCAAGCCTGCAGAAGTCTTCACCCAGACGGCATCTTCTATCTTCATCCATCCGGCGCGGAGCGGCTCCATCTTCAAGACACCCGACGCAGAGCATCCTCTTCTTACGACGTCTTCTTGAACAATGAAGGTTCCTTTAAATGACGTCATCCAAGATGGCGTCCCTTAGATTCCGATTGGTTGATAGAATTCTATCAGCCAATTGGAATTAAGGTTGAAAAAATCCTATTGGTTGTTGCAATCAGCCAATAGAATTGAGCTTTCATCCTATTGGCTGATCCAATCAGCCAATAGGATTGAGCTCGCATTCTATTGGCTGATTGGATCAGCCAATAGGATGAAAGCTCAATCCTATTGACTGATTGCAACAGCCAATAGGATTTTTTCAACCTTAATTCCAATTGGCTGATAGAATTCTATCAGCCAATCGGAATCTAAGGGACATCATCTTGGATGACGTCATTTAAAGGAACCTTCATTCCGAAGAAGACATCGTAAGAAGGGTATGCTCCGCGTTGGATGTCTTGAAGATGGAGCCGCTCCGCACTGGATGGATGAAGATAGATGATGACGTCTGGGTGAAGATTTCTGCGGGGTTGGATGAAGACTTCAGCCGCTTGGATGAAGACTTCTGCCGGATTCAATGAGGACTTCTCCCGGCTTCTTTGAGGATGGATGTCGGATCTTCATAACTGTAAGTGAATCTTCAGGGGTTAGTGTTAGGTTTTTTTAAGGGTTTATTGGGTGGATTTTAGTTTTAGATTAGGGTTTGGGTAGCAATAGAGCTAAATGCCCTTTTAAGGGCAATGCCCATCCAAATGCCCTTTTCAGGGCAATGGGGAGCTTAGGTTTTTTTAGTTAGGTTTTTATTTGAGGGGGTTTTACTGTTGAGGGGCTTGTTTGTATTTTTTTTACAGGTAAAAGAGCTGATTTCTTTGGGGCAATGCCCCGCAAAAGGCCCTTTTAAGGGCTATTTGTAGTTTATTGTAGGTTAGGGTTTTTTTATTTTGGGGGGGCTTTTTTATTTATTTTTTTGTAACTTAGTGTTTGTTATTTTTTGTAACTTAGTTGTTAGTTTTTTGTAACTTTGTAATTTTTTATTGTAGATTTAAATTATTTGAGTAGGGTTAGGTTTTTAAATATATAATATATTTAATTTAATTTGTAGTTTAATGTAATTTTAGTATACCAGTTAGGGTAGATTAATTATTAGTTTAATATAGTTTAATGTAATTTTAGTATAATAGTTAGGGTAGGTTAATTATTAGTTTAATATAGTTTAATGTAATTTTAGTATAATAGTTAGGGTAGGTTAATTATTAGTTTAATATAGTTTAATGTAATTTTAGTATAATAGTTAGGGTAGGTTAATTAATAGTTTAATATAGTTTAATTTAAATCTAAAGGTAAGTATTAATTTATTATAAGATAGGGATGAGTTAATATTTAATATAAAGTTAGCGGGTTGTTAGATTTAGGGGTTAATAGTTTAATTTAGTTTATGGCGATGTGGGGGGCTGGCGGTTTAGGGGTTAATAAGTTTAGTAAGTGGTAGTGATGTGGGAGACCAGAGGTTTAGGGGTTAATACCTTTAGTTAGTTGCGGTGGGGTCCGGGAGTGGAGGGATAGGCGTTAATAACTTTATTAGAGTTGCGGTGGGCTCCGGGAGCAGCGGGATAGGGGTTAATAACTTTATTTAGTTGCGGCGGGGTCCAGGAGTGGCGGGATAGAGGTTAAACATTTTAGTATAGTGGTGGTGTTTAGTGACAGTATATACATAAAGCTGGGAAAAAGCCGAAGAGCAGCGAGATCGATGACTGTTTAGTTAACAACAGTCCGCTGCTCATCGCCCTGTACTTGGTGCGTGGCTTTTTGACAGCTTTTGATATAAATATGGAGAACGCATTCAGGTCCACGGCCGTGATGTTAGGCGATGTCAGGCGAGTGGATTGGTGCCGTCGAATGCAAGTAAGTTGATGGCTTGATAAGTAGGCCTCTATTTCTCCTTTAAAAACAAGTTGATCAACACAGCTGCAAGGGGTAGACAGTGGGTATTGAAAAGAATCAACCCCCTTGAAAATAATCACATTTTATTTATTTGCAGCCTGACACACACAGTTTTTGTTTATCCAGTTGTAATTACTCAGTGCAACTTACTGTATAACATTGAAGTGAAAGATATACCACCAACATGTCAGGCAAAAATAAAGACAATTCAAAAACAGAATCACTGATTTGGAAAAAAGGTCACCCTCTTGTGTCAGTATTTTGTTGAACCACCTTTTGCTTTAATTACAGCCTTAAGTCTTTTGGGATATGTCTCTACTAACTTTGCACATCTAGACTGTGCAATATTTGCCCACTCTTTGCAGAACTACTCCAGTTACGTTACATTTGATGGTGACTGTTTGTGAACAGCAGTCTTCAAGTCATGCCAAAGATATTCAATGAGGTTTAAGTCTGGGCTCTGACTAGGCCATGCAAGGACATTCACATTTTTCTCCTTCAACTACTTTGTGGTCATTTTTGCTGTGTGCTTTGGGTCATTGTCATGTTGGAAGGTAAACCTTCTTCCCATTGACAACTTCCTGGCAGAGGGCAACAGATTTTCCTCAATAATTTGATGGTATTTTGCCCCATCCATTATTCCTTCTATCCTGACAAGTGCTCCAGTGCCTGCTGCAGAGAAACACCCCCATAACACGATATTACCACCTCCATGCTTTACTGTAGGTATGGTGTCATTTGGATTGTGAGCTGTATTGGATGTCCTCCAGACATATCGTTTGTTGTTGAGGCCAAATAATTCAATTTTAGTCTCATCTGACCATAACTCCTTTCTTCATGTGGCCTCAGAATCTCCTGTGTGTTATGGCAAAGCTCAGACATGACTGCATGTGATCTTTCTTGAGGAGTGGCTTTTTTCTTGCAACCCTCCCATACAAGCCACATTTGTGGAGAATTTGGGATATTGTTGTTACATGCACACAATCACCACTCTTTGACATAAATTCCTGCAACTGCTTCAGAGTTGCTGTGGGCCTCTTGGTAGCTTCTCTGACCAGCTTCCTCCAGGCGCTTTCCCCCAGTTTGAAGCAACGTCCTGATCCAGAGAGGGTCTGTGCTGTACCAAATACCTTCCACTTCTTAAAAAAAGACTTTACTGTGCTTCTAGTCATTGATAAAGCCTTTGATATTTTCTTGTATCATCATCTCCTAACTTGTGCCTGTCCACAACGTTATCCCGGAGCTCTTTTTATAGTGCCTTGCCACCCATAGTTGTTTGCTGCAGTTGCACTACCAGTGACTGAGATGCTAAAGAAAAGCTCTTTTCAGGCTGAGCTAATCAATATGCCCACAGCTGATCACAGTTGAAGGTCAAATGTCTTTGTGTGTGCCGTTGAGAAGGTGATTAGCTACACCTGATTGACAATTACAAGTAATTTTAGGAGAGGGTGATACTTTTTCTTAGTGATTTCTCAGAATCACTCAGTGATTCTGTTTTTGAATTGTCTTTATTTTTGCCTGACATGTTGGTGTTATATCTTTCACTTGGATGTGATAAGTTGCACTGAGTAATTACAACTAGGGTTGCCACCTCGGCCATGTTTTCCTGGACACTTACATATTACACATGCTGCAGGGTAAGCAGGGAGGAACATTTATTGTGTCTCTGGACATCACATGATTAGTGCTGATGAACAGCACAATACATGTTCCTCCCTACAAACCCTACAGCATGTGTAACTCATAAGTGTCCAGGAAAACGTGGCCGAGGTGGCAACCCTAATTACAACTGGATGAACAAAAACTGTGTCTATTTTTTTTTCAGGCTGCAAAGCAACAAAATGTGATTATTTTCAAGGGGGGTGATTTTTTTTCAATACCCACTGTAAATACCATTGGAGATTTCCCATTACATTTTTTATTACCAAAGATGGTCAACAATATATGGCCTCTACTCCCCAGCAAGCTAAATTGCTTCCTCAACATTAGAATCTACTACTCAAAGGCAGCAAAGATCAGGAGGACTCATCCGGGGGGCCTTGGAACTGTGAGTTTCCACACCGGAGTGGCATACGCTCCCATCCAAATCATCTCAATCAAAGAACAGGCTTACAGAGACAACTTCTATCTCCTTCTTAATGAGACTTTTTCCTCTACCATTATCTGATGGCCTATCAGGTATACCTAGTGAGGACTACTCAGACGATGGAACAATATTCTTATTATTATCAGTGAGAGTCCTCTTTCCATCACACCTGTAATAGGTTCTAGCAACCAGATTTGATTTCCTTTTTTGACACTGTATTTAGTTAGTTGGAGGTGATTTTAATGCAGTCTGGGACCCCACCATTGACAAGCAAGTACCCAAAGGTAGGACGATTGACTCCACTTCCAATTAATTTCGAAATGCTATGGTTCATCATAATCTGTTTGATATCTGGTAATGCCTACACCCAAATGTCCATGACTAGTCTTTCTACTCCACAGCTCAAAACTCTTATTCTCACATAGACTCTATATTTAGTGACTTGTGGAATTTAGGTAGAACAGTGGTGGCTGATATAGTGGTCTTTAGAACTTTAGAAAGAGAGAATAAGGCTAATCCAAAAGTAGAAACTGCATCCCGAATAGGACAATTGAGGCAGAAATTACCAATAAGGAAACTCAGAGAGTAAATGATAAGAGACTTAAACAACTTTTTTATTATCAAGGAAAAAGAGCAGATAGACTCTTAGCCAACAAGTTGAGAGCTAGAACTAAACAAAATAGAATACAAAAACTTAAAGTCGTCAATAAATTGATTTACTCTCCTAAAGATATTGGGGAGGCCTTTAAGAACTACTACAAGTCCCTGAATAACATAAAATCTCAGCCTGATGTCCCACTAGCCGATAATTCAATGATTGCCTAATTCTTGGACTCTGTTTCCCTACCCAAATTTGATAACAAAAAAATATAAAGTCTCACAAACCCAGTAACCCTATCTGAGATTTGCACTGCCATTAAATCCCTTAAACCACAAAAAGCTCCTGGTCCTGATGGTTACACCCCTCTTTTCTATAATTTACTATATTTACACTACAAAAACCCCCAACTCAGCCAGAGTTATAGACCTATCTCTCTCAACAACATTGATGTCAAATTATTTGCTAAGATCTTAGCCATCCGCATGGGATTTGTTCTCCCTAATCAAGGTACAGATAGTACTAAACACTTACTGAATATCTTCTCTGAGTCTGCTAAGATGGGCTTACCCCTTCTCACCCTGTTCTTTGACCCTGAGAAAGCATTCAACAGGGTAAGAAGGGACTATATAAGGGCTGTAATGGGAGCCTTTGGCTTACCAGAGTTCTTTTACAGAGCTGTTGGAGCTTTATACTCCAATCCAACAGCTCATGTAAAGGGTGTAGGGTTCTGTTCCCAACCCGTTTTCATCAGTAATGGAACCCAGCAGGGTTGTCCCCTTTCCCCTTGTTATTTGCCCTTTCAATTGAACCTTTAGGCACTGCAATTTGAGCCAACTCATTAATAAGGGGAATCTTTATACATGGGACATATCAGAAGTTAAGTCTTTTTGCAGATGATCTAATTTTCCTTACAGACCTTGATAAATCTCTCCCTGTATTATTCTACTTGCTTCACTCTTTTGGCACTCTCTCACACTACAAATTAAATATAGAGAAAACAGAAGTCTACCCAATCAATCTACCCTTACTTGCTCTATACCCTTACAAATGGTGCAGAGACGGTCTTAAACATCTAGATGTTGGACTCTCACATGACTTTACCTGGTAATTGAGACTAACCATTATTGGAACTTAAATGCAGTCTCTCACTCCCTAGATATAAAGAGGTTTCTTGGAGGGGTAGGATCTCAGCTTTTAAGATGATGTTACAACCCAAGATAACTTATTTATTTTGCTGCCTACCCTTGAAACTCCCATCTACTCTCTCAGATAGCTACCATTCACTATTAAATAACTATGTTTCGGCAGACCATTATCCTAGAATCTTCAGGGCCGTGCTACAAAACCCGATAGATAAAGGTTGACTTGGCCTACCTAACATTAAACTATATTATGAGGCAGCCATGTTGACTCATATATCAGACTGGGGAAGTTCAAAGGAGAGACTTAGATGTACGATATACAACAAGTCTCACTCCCTTATGATATTTCTTGTAGACCTGATCTGGAATCTGAAACACTGTATCTCTTAGCTGTTCATTGTTAATACAATTATTAGTGATTGCTTTGAATTATGGTATAAACTTCCACACTCCCATATGGTGGCCCCTCACCCTTCACCAATACATAGACTTAGAGGCTGACTAAAAGGCCTTCCAGAATCAAAACCTAAGGCTTGGGATAACATAGAAAAGATCTCCATTAAATATCTATATAACTGGACCGATTGGTTTTCCTATCCAGAGATGGTAAAGTCATGTAATATCCACCCTAGGCTTCGTTTTGAAGCTCTGCATTTTTGGGCGCTTCTGAGTATTTGGGGCTTTTTTAAAAGCAGGCCAAGGTAGCCCTCTCTCTGGCAAACTCATTGGAAGGCAGGGGTTCAGGGATGAAGACCTCTCTCTGTATACCAATGTCTACTGGATTGTCCAAACCTACAAAAGACACATAATCTGCTTGCTTGGGAGAAAGATATAGGGCAGGAACTAAATATCAAACAATGGAGTACAGCCATTAAAATTACTAAAAAGGTGATGCACTGTATTACTTTATTTGAACTCTACTTCAAATAACTAATGTGTTGGCATTTGGTTCCTTTTAGACTGCACAGGGTCTCCAAGGAACATACTTGCTAGAGAGAATGCAGAGCAGTAGGAACAGACCTTGATGTCTGGTTGGAATGCCTGGTCATAAGATGTCTATGGAGACATATATTAAACCTCTGTATGTGACTAGGTCTTCCCTCTAGCTCTAGACTGGAGCAGGGCCTTTTAAACTTCCAAAAATGCCTGAACCCATGAAATATCTATATATCTATATTATGATGTTAGTTCAGTTATCTATAGCAAGACAAAATATATAGATATGGTGTGTGGAAGCACACCAATCCTCAAGGGGGCGCTCTCAATCAAAACAAATGTAACACAATGTAATAAGAACAATAGTAATGTATACATCAACACTCTAAAAATAAACAGCAGAATACCAGAAAAAAAATACAAAATATATATAACCTTGTGACTGGAAACACAATAAATGTCCAATAACTAAATGATATCCTGTAAGTCACAATAGCTCCAGAAGATTGCAAAGGTCAGCTCTCTGTTGTAGGGGGGGGGTCAAAATCCTGATGATAACAGATGGTCTGAAAAAAGAAACACAGAGGGGCCCAATGGCCTAATACTACAATACCAGGGGACAAGCAAAATATGTAAGACTAATACTCACAAACGAATAGCACCAAAAGTGCAAGGAAGCAGACTGAAACCTCACAGTTGCCCAGCAAACTGAACAGACACAGAGATAATTCTGTAGTACGTCTTCACCAGTGAGATCCTCCTGGTTCCTAAAGGGGAGAATATAGGGCCAACATAGCCCAGTACAGTTTGTACAAATATATGTGTATCCAGGGAATATGCACACTTACATGTAGCAAAGCACCTCCAGGTGCAATATACACAGACTGGGACTTCTCAGCCGCCCAGCTGACTGTTTCAAAGGTTTCAGCAAATAAGAAAGCTCCCAAAACTGATGCAGGAGTATAGATGGATTCCCAGATAAAATTCAGCAGCAAGTCTATTAGTTAAAAATAATATTTTTATTTTAAAAGCAACATGTTTCTCAGCCTACAACTGGCTGTTTCCTCAGGCTATGATCTTACTACTTGTAATACCATATTGTGCATGATTGTTTGTGCAAGGCTGCACAAAGATAATGCACCCTGAGCTATTGATTGCGTTCCAATTGTAATTTAGTCCACAATCTGTGAAATGAACTCATCTAAAATGTAATACTGTCAAATGCACATTGACCTAAATTCATTTAAAGTTGCCCCTTTTGCCATGTTTTCCTGGACACCTATGAATTACACATGTTGCAGGGTGTGCAGAGGGGAACATGAATTGCACCCCTGGACAGCACACTAATAGCGATCCTGGAAAGCACTATTCATGTTCCTCCCTGCATACTCTTCCGCTTGTGCAACTCATAAATATACAGGAAAACATGGCTGATGTGGCAACCCTAATTGAGAGCTGCATCTCTGATATTCATGACATTTCAAAGGTCCTTTATGGGATGTATTAAAGGGAAATGGGACACTGAAAACTCTGCAGCTCTGCATGAGGTATACAATACATTTCATGTGTACAAGGAAAGACAAATGAAACACAGTACAATACATATCGAATACACATTTTTTTAACTTTAGACTTTCTATATTTTTAAAGCAAAGGAAGGTCTCACATTGGCAGCAAGTAGACATGTTTGAAGTATTCTTGAATATTCATAAATCCCTTTACCTAAGCAAGACTTGAATGCTCTTAGCTAATCCTGAAAAAAACCTGCTGGCTTGTAGTAGTAGTACTAGCTATTAATTTAAGTTTATTTAATGTCCAGCTGCTCTTCTGTTCCCTATAGGATAAAGCAGATAGCACGTGAATGGATTTTCATTAACAGACAAGTTCTGAACAACCGAGTAAACAAATTTTGTGACAGAATGAAAGACATCTAAAACTGTTCAGCTAAAATTTTTTTGCTTGTGCACATTTCAAGGCTAATTCTGTTAAAAAAAAATATTACATTGTTTTGTATTAAAGGTACACACTCGTTGAAACCCACTAGTTTCCATTTACTATCTCTCTCTTTGTTGTGGTCAATTAATAACAAATATAAATGAGCTCTTGCAATGATCTAGAAATTACTGTGTAGCATTTGAAAGTAGGATATATTCTAGCCTCCCCGGTGACAATAGGAAAAATTGATGTTCAGTGTTAATTTACAGGAAAAGTATGGTGAATAAAGAATGAAAATACATTGCAATTACATTTTACTAGGCAAAACTAAACTCAGGGAATTCAATTTGCAGTTTATTGTCCTTTTTATTGACAACAGTTCACTGTTACCTACTCATAAAGTAAAGGGTCATATTACGGGGTTTCAAATAACAGTCTCATGTTGCAGAAAAGCATGAACTGCTACAGTAGAGAGTGTTAATCCAATTTGACTATATATTTTTTGTCATTAAAGGGAAATGAAACCCTTAATTTGTCGTTCATAATAGAGCATACTATTTCCAATTTACTTCTATTATCAAATTTGCTTCATTGTCTTGGTATCATTTATTAAAGGGGTAGCAAGGTACTACTGGGGGATAGCCGAACACATCTGATAAGCCAATGACAAGAGGCATGCATGTGCAGTCACCAATCACAAACTAACTCACAGTAGTGCATTTCTGCTCCTTTAACAAAGGATAGCAAGACAATGAAGCCAATTTGATAATAGAAGTAAATTGGAAAGTTGTTTAAATTTTCATTTTCTGTCTGAATTGTGAAATCATTCATTTAGACTTTACTGCCCTTTTAACACAGATTTTTTAGGGAGTAACATGTTGCAATGCAGTTGCACCATATTGCAGCTTTAATTTAAAAGTTCTGAAAGTAAAGAGGTGATATTGCAGTGTTTAAAATAAATTTAATTATTTGCCTTTTGTGAATGCCTTGTAAAATATAACCTGTGTATATGTCAGAAGGGTGCTGGGTACTCTATATAGTCAGATAAATTTCCCTAATACCAACTAATTATTTAAAGTAAAGGGTAATAAATGTAACCAGCTCTTTAATATAGTAGATACTTTATATCATGTAAAACTTAACTCTTAGGGGGCGATTTACCAATGTCTGGCGGACATGATACGCTGTCTGCATTTAACATTGCACAAGCAATGATCAGTGGTGAACTGCTTGTGCAATGCAGCCCCCTGCATATTTGCGGTCAAACGGCCGCTAGCAGGTGGTGTTAATAAACCCGATCGTATAGGATCGGGGCTGATTGATGTCCGCAGCCTTAGATGCAGCAGACCAGTTAAGGAGCAGCGGTCTTAAGACCGCTGCTTCATAACTGCTGTTTCCGGCGAGCCTGAAGGCTTGTGTGGAAACAGGGGAATCAGGCGCCATTCGACCCTTGATAAATCGGCCCCTTAATGTTGAAATATACAAAATATAAAACTGATGTTACAGTAGCTAAAAACTATTTAGTCTGCAGATTGAAATGTAAAAACACAGCAAAATGCTGAGTTGTATTAAGTGTGTGCGTGTATGTATATGTGCATGTGTATGTATATGTGTGTGTGTGTGTATGTATATGTTTGTGTATGTATGTTTATGAGTGTATATATGTGTGTGTTTATGAGTGTGTGTGTGAGTGTGTGTGGATGTGTGTGTGTGTGTTGATGAGTGTGTGTGTGAGTGTGTGTGGATGTGTGTGTGTGTGTTTATGAGTGTATGTGTGTATATGTGTGTGTGTGTGTGTATGTGTGTGTGAGTGTGTGTGTGCGTGTATGTGTGTAGAAATACAACTCTATATTAATTAGTATAATTATTGTTGTGAAAGGTATTACTTAAAAAGGTCTCCAGTTTGACTGTTGCCAAAATACTTTCTCGTAAATTTCTAATCAACTGGGTAGTATTATGAGGGTAACTGTACTTTTAAATGTATTTTTGATGTGTTTTGTGACACTTTTTGTTGAGCGTAATAGTTAACCAGAGCTCTGAAGTCTCATTATCCCGCTGCGTGTTAAATTCAATTGTGCTCAAGCGATTGCGTTACTTTCAATCCGTATTACAAGCGCTACTTCCGATACATGGTGATAAACCTGATATCACTCGTGCGCAAAAGTTAATGAGCTACTTATAATCTAGCCAATAATGTTTTATTTAGACTATATAAATAAATAGGGTAGTTTCTCCACCTAAACCTATATAATGGACTGGAAAGTCAAAGCAAAGGAATTACAATAAATGCAATTTGGACATCACATTCAAATGGATTAAAAAACATTGAAATTGAATTAATTGATTAAAATGAATTGGAATTGTCCCAAATTTGATATAATAATAGCTAACGCTTTGTAGTAAACACTGCTATGCTCCCTAACCTTCTGGTTACAATGCTTTGTATTACAACTGTTTATTAGGCATATACATACAGACTATTCATTAGGAAACAAATGCCAAATATGGCTTCTGACAGTGACATTTGGCTTTTTTCAGAGCCAGATTTTTTCATGTGAAAGTGCAACACACTAAGATATGTGCTAGTCCAGATCTAGGGTTCGATTTATCAAGGGCCAAATGGCCCCTGATGCCCCTGTTTCCGTGCGAGCCTTCAGGCTCGCTGGAAACAGCAGTTATGTAGCAACGGTCTTAAGACCGCTGCTCCATAACTGGTCCACTGCCTCAGAGGCTGTGGTCTGCAATCTGCCTGATCCTATTTGATTGGGTTGATTGACACCCCCTGCTAGCAGCCAATTTGTGCAATGAGAAATGCTGACAGTGTATGCTGCCGGCATTCATCGATGTCTGTCAGACATGATCCGCTGAGCGGATCATGTCGGACAAACCGATGATAAATCGGCCCCTTAGTTTGTTGCACTTTCACAAGAAGAAATCCAGCTCCGAAATAAACTGAATGCTGCTGGCGGGGGCAATATTCGGCATTTGTTTCCTAAAGAATAGTCTGAATGCAAATTTTTTATTATTACTAATGTCTTTTAAAATGTTAGTGAACCACAGATAAAAAAAAACTTACATTAATGGGAGTATTCAAGATCTCAATTATGTGATCAACATTCAAATCACATTGTGACTCCTTGGGGGATTATTGTGCTGTTATAAATAGCAATAATTATGACATCATACATGACATCATCAATGGGCTAAATTCTTTAAAACTCATTTGTGGAATTTAAAATTTCACAGAAAAACCTAGCTAAAATATCACAACTCCAGCTCCACTGGGAAGGGTACTGGCATCATGAAAAGTCCTTCAAACATTATAAAACTAATTATTTACAATGCAAAAAAAGATAAAACAGTTCACATTCAAGATAAAATAGTGACAGTGATTCTTTATAACTTAGGTATAAGGCATTATTGTAGGTGAATAATCTTGACCACACCCCCAGGACAACCACAACCAGAACCTTTTTGGAGTCTTTAAGCCCTCTGAGACACCTACTGTTCTGTTCAGTGAGACTAGGCTTCCATAACAAAACAGACATGTCATTATTTTATAATTACCAAATTTACATTAACTTTATTTCAAGTGTGTTTCCAAAGTTGTACTTTTTTTTCTCTTTGCAAGAGGTTCTTGTTTTATGTCAGAGGTACTGTATATAAGGCACCGCAGAAAAGTAGGCAAAGTGATTCTCTATGAGTTTCCAACCTGATCTCATCTTCATTAACCTTATTAGAATCTTTCAAGGACAGATTTGAAAACCAGTGATTTAGGCCAATGACATCATCAGTTCTTGCACTAGACATAACATTATCTACATTATTAATTACATAATTGCTAAAATCACACATCATCTCATGTATAATTGCTCACATAATACAAAAGAAAAAACTATTAAAGGATTACTTTCTGTTATTATTTTTAAGCTAAACAACTAACATATTAAAGTTCATAAACATTAATTAAAACCTACTGACCTATATTTTCTCCAAAACGAAGTTTCATAACGTTCTAAAAGTTATATCTTTTATTCGCCGATGATGTCACGTTATCCTGCCCACTATTTTCAGCACTGTGTGTTCAAAATACTTAAACCAATAACTTTGTGTTTAAAGCGCCATTTTGAAACCTAGGTATTGTAAACGGATTGGTACAGAGCAAAGGATACCCACGGGGTGGGTTTGGAAAACAATTAAATTTGCAGACAAGATTTCTGATATATGGTAGAGATATGTTAATGAAATGCTATTGATAAAAAGCGTATTTGGGGTAGTTAGTTAGTAACAGGCATAGAAAATATTTACTTACAGTGGCCCTTTAAAAATGAACAGTGCAATTTAAAATTCATCATAGATGTAACAAAGTAAAAAGATGTACATTTGATGATACAGTAAATTTGAAGGTTTTCAGGATTGTTTACTCTGTCTGAACAGTTTAATTTTGACTTACATGTCATTTTAAGGAATTGGCTGTTCCTTTTGTAATTACAGAAATTACAGACTGTTCTCTCTTTATTAAATAACTATTGTACAGGGGAGTTAAATTCAATTTTTGTAAATGGCTTAAGCAAAAAGAAATCTCTAGTAAAAAAAAAAGTTTGTAAACACATTTCAGATGTTTATATAATGCATATCTTTTTTGTTAGGTGTGATCACCATGAAAAGACACAATTCTATCCAGTACAAAAACTTTAGAAAATGAAAACATTTTGGAATTATTAGATCTAATTTATTTGTATGTATGGTTTAAGCAGAAAACAAATACCTAATAATTTGCACTGAGATCTAATTTATAAACAGTTGTGTATATATATTCCTAGATTACAAGTGGTGCGCAACTGATAGCAATGCGTGCGCTATCCATATTGCGACATTGTGCTAAGAATAGTGTACAATCTAGTATTACAAATGAACAATAAAAAAAGATTAAACAGAGAATCTTAATACGGCCAAAATTTTTTTTTAACATGCTCTATACATTCAACGGATAGTGCTAAGTGTGCTATTACCCCTCACATTTCAAGTGGTGGAGAAAATTAGCTCTTGGAGACCTAAACTAAAGTATCAAGGCTTGAATATATACGCATAACAAAATACATGTATTATATATTACATCACTCATATATATGTATTAAATATAAAAAAAAAAGATTTTTTTTTTTTTTTTATTAAATGTTTTAACACTGATTTAAAGGGATATGGTATACAACAATTTGTTGGACTGGGAAAGGCTCAAAGGTGTATATGTACTCCCGCTTTATATTTCAGGCAAAAAAAAGTTTATAGAGTGACAACATAATGTACAAAAGCAACATTAGATTATTTTCCCTCTCTAAAATCTTATTTGAATAAAATAGATAAATCTAATATTCTACTGGTTTTAGGGAACATACCTCTGAAATTGTAACCCAGTTCTAGAATATTAAGAAAGTCTAAACTTTTCAGTCATGGGCATATCTTTGTCTAAGCAAACTAGGCCAGTGCCTAGGGCAGCAAAATTGAGGTGGGGATGCAAATGTTGAGGGTGAGTTATATAAACGATGAATTTTCGCTCATATGCTCTCTAAAAAGCTGCATTTATTAGTTTATTACATAACAATGGCCTCTAGATGTTTGATGGGCATGCAAAACACCTCCATGTGTCCCCAGCCTCCTTTTGTAATATATACAGCAAATATAAGTTGTTTTTTTTTTCTTTTTGAGCACACAAATTAAATTAGCAAGAGAAGTGAGCGCCTAGTAATGAAGGCTGAGGTGGTATAAGGATATAGAAAATCATACAGTATAATTTAATAAAATCACAATATAGTCCAATACAGATAAAATATAAATTAAAACCTTGTGGATCCATGATAAAGGTGTGGAAAAAAAATAAAATAAAATAATACAATTGTGCGGTAGAATTACAACAGTATTCCAATATAATTACAACATAATTGCAACAATGATACAGTAAAATATAATAGAAAATAAAATTAAAGGTTCACTAAAAATGCACCAGTGGCATCGGTAGTGTATAGTGGAGAGTCCTATCTGAATGAGCTCATAAACGTGTTCCTATAAGTGCCTTCGAAAAACAATAGTAAAGTCTCACTATAGAAAAAGGATGACTATAAATGTCCCGAATAATGTGTTCAATAAAGAATGATAAGTCTTTATTAGCAGTGAAAACCCCAATTGAGAGTGTGACAAATCCAAATGTTCAAATGATGTGTAAAAATCTACAAATGAGTGAAAAAATCTTCAAATGAGTGTAAAAAATCTTCAAATGATGTGAGAGAAAACAAAATATGTATAAATGAAAAGGATCCAAATAAGTGGTGGGTAACTCAATGTGAAAAAACATGAAAAAATATATAAAAAAATATTGTAGTTTAGAGGATAATTACAGTGAACTTCTGGTATTACTAATTAAAATATTCCATCTGTTGGTAAAATTCAATCCTGAAAAAAAAATCCCATCTGATGGTAAAATTCAATCCTGAAAAAAACCTGTGAAAAACAAAAATAACAAGAGAGCAGAACAATTTAAACACCTTGTTGTAACAGGCCTTTCTCAAGACCATAGTCCATTGAATTTTACCAACATATGGGATTTTTTACTTAGGAATACCAGAAGTTCACTGTAATTATCCTCTAAACCACAATTATTTTTTTTATATATATATTTTTTCATATTTTTTTCACATTGAGTTACCCACCACTTATTTGGATCCTTTTTATTTATACATATTTTGTTTTTTTCTCACATCATTTGAAAATTATATACACTCATTTGAAGATATTTTTTTCACATCATTTTAACATTTGGATTTGTCACACTCTCAATTGGGTTTTTCACTGCTAATAAAGACATCATTCTTTATTGAACACATCATTCGGGACATTTATAGTCATCCTTTTTCTATAGTGAGACTTTACTATTCTTTTTTGAAGGCACCTATAGGAACACGTTTATGAGCCCATTCAGATAGGACTCTCCACTATACACAACTGATGCCACCGGTGCATTTTTAGTGAACCTTTAATTTTAATTTCAATTTTATTTTACTGTATCATTGTTGCAATTATGTTGTAATTATATTGGAATACTGTTGTAATTCTACTGCACTATTGTTGTATTTTATTTTATTTATTTATTTGTTTCCACACCTTTATCATGGATCCATGAGGTTTTAAATTATATTTTATCTGTATTGGACTATATTGTGATTTTATTAAATTATACTGTACGATTTTCTATATCCTTATACCACCTCAGCCTTCATTACTAGGCGCTCACTTCTCTTGTTAATTTATCTGACATTCACTAGGTCTACTACTTTGGAAGAGAGCTGTAGGTGTATCCATTCGTGCTAGGTCTACTATACTATAGAGCACCCAAATTACACAAATATGATATGAAATTCTTAATTACTCACAAGCCATAAGTTAATACATTATTGAGTAAGTAAACATCCTGCATTCAAACACAATCTGTAGTGTATAATTTGTACCCATGGACGTCTGTAAAAGCTCCAACAAAAACACAAATCATAAGTTTGTGAAATGTATGTTGTGCATTTAACTATATTTTGTTGTTATATATAGTATATAATTTAACCAGTTTACTGATTCTAACTGTGGCTTTTCTAAAAGGTTAGTATTGCTTAGAAAATAGTCAAAAGCCACCTAAGCTTGGACTCAGTGTAGGAAAACTAGTAATTACAAGATTTGCAAGAGCTGACCATGATCTATAACTAGGGAGCTACTGTGGGTTCAACCTCAGGAGAATTCGCCTATTCCTATGCCTTTTGTTAAAACAATATAACGATTTAGCAATATATTTGTCAATTGATTAATTCCAGAGTCAGACAATATGTATGTAAGCTTTACTTTTATTTTTCTCCATTTCTGACTCTTTTTTTAAAAAAATTGTTTTATTTCCTTTGTGCTGTTGCTGGTTTGTAGCAGTAGCACTTTTATTAATGTTGAAGCTCATGTCCAGCTGCTCCTCAACTACCACAAAGACATTTCCCTATAGAAAACAAGGAAGTAATAGATTTTCCTTAATGTCTAATGTTTACAGGCAAAGTAGTAATTTTATTATATATACTTAAAGGGACATGAAGCACATTTTTTCTTTCATGATTCAGAGGATACAATTAAAAAAAACGTTCCCAATGTACTTCTATTATCAAATTTATGTCATTCTCATGTTATTTTTTGTTGAAGAGATATCGAGATAGGTAGCGTGCACATGTCTGGAGCACTACATGACAGGAATTAGTGCTGCTCTTGCTGATGTATAACCTTATTGCAAAAATGCCACCATAATGCTTTTTAAAAAAATGATAGCAATAAAGCAAATACAATTTGATTATAGAAGTAAATTGGAAAGTTGTTTAAAATTGTATGTTCTATCTGAATCATGAAAGAAAATGTTGGGATTTAATATCTTTTTAAAGGAATGTCATAGTCAAAACTGAAATGTGTATGAATGCATTGCAATTTTGAGTATAAATATGTTTGCAATATACATGTATTAGCTAAAATGCTTCTAGTAAAGTTATCAATAGTTCATTGGCACACACACATTTGCTGCTAGTGCCATGTGAACACTTGTTCAAACACTGTGTCAGTTCAAAAAGTAGTGATGTGTATTGTGTCAGTAATTACATAATTTGCCTCATACAAATCATCTCTGACTCTCTTGTTTGGTGTTTGGACATGCACAGCATATGCACATATCCTATTGAAAAAGCAAGAGATTTTACTCTGTGGGGTGCAAACTTGAGAGCAGTAGACCCAATTGCTTTAATGTAACAGTCCATAAAAGTTTTTAGTCACACTCTTAAAAGGTGTTTTTTTTTAAAAAAAAAAAAAAAAAAACTAACCTGTATTCGCTAACATAAAATAAACATGGAGATGGTCAAAAAGATTGTGTGTGTTGTGTTTCGTACCCACTTTCTGCTTCTCAAAACTATTTTTGGACTTTGGATCTGGTCACTCCACCAACTTCCTACCTTTTACTACATCAGTGAGAAAAAAAATGATATCCTTAGCAAGGAGCTTGTCTAGTATTGACACAGCCTACAACCCATGTTTTACTGCATAACTATAGTGGACACCTGTATATGTTCTCTGGGTGCCAATACTTTCTTAAAAGGATATTAAACACCTCTTGCTTTTGTGTAAAAATTATTCTTTGCTCTGCGTTCTCTAGATTGCAAACATTAAGGGCTAGATTACAAGTGGAGCGCTAATTTAACATGCACCATTAGAAGTGGCTGGTAAATGCTACCGCGAGCTTGTGGTAGCACATTTCGGTAGCATTCATTAACCAGGGAATAAAGTAAAACGTTTTTTTTTAATTAAAATAAATGTAGCCTCTTTGTTTTTTAAACAATAACTGCACAAAGCAGTTTTTAGGCATTAAAGTGTGCAGATGTGGGGTGTTAGAAAAAAAAAACGGTGCCTTTACATTGCAGTCTATGGGGACTGCATTATCACTGTAAATATATACAGTATCTCACAAAGTGAGTACACCCCTCACATTTTTGAAAATATTTTATTATATCTTTTCATGAGACAACACTGAAGAAATGACACTTTGCTACAATGTAAAGTAGGAAGTGTACAGCCTGTATAACAGTGAAAGTTTGCTGTCCCCTCAAAATAACTCAGCACACAACCATTAATGTCTAAACCATTGGCAACAAAAGTGAGTGAACCCCTAAGTGGAAATGTCCAAATTGGGCCCAATTAGCTATTTTCCCTCCCCGGTCTCATGTGACTTGCTAGTATTACAAGGTCTCAGGTGTGAATGGGGAGCAGGTGTGTTCAATTTGGTGTTATCTCACTCATACTCTCTCATACTGGTCACTGGAAGTTAAACATGGCACCTCATGGCAAAGAACTCTATGAGGATCTGAAAAAAGAATTGTTGCTCTACATAAAGATGGCCTAGGCTATAAGAAGATTTCCAAGACCCTGAAACTGAGCTGCAGTACGGTGGGCAAGACAATACAGCGGTTTCACAGGACAGGTTCCACTCAGAACAGGCCTCGCCATGGTTGACTGAAGAAGTTGAGTGCACAACATCATATCCAGTGGTTGTCTTTGGGAAATAAACGTATGAGTGCTGCTAGCATTGCTGCAGAGGTTGAAGGGGTGGGGGTCAGCCTGTCAGTGCTCAGACCATACGATGCACACTGCACAAATTGATCTGCATGGCTGTCATCCCAGAAGGTAGCCTCTTCTAAAGATAATGCACAAGAAACCCGCAAACAGTTTGCTGAAGACAAGCAGACTAAGGACATGGATTACTGGAACCATGTCCTGTGGTCCGATGAGACCAAGATAAACTTATTTAGTTCAGATGGTGTCAAGCTTGCGTGGTACAAAGAATCTACCGTCAAGCATGGTGGTGGGAGTGTCATGGTCTGGGCCTGCATGAGTGCTGCTTGCACTGGGGAGCTACAGTTCATTGAGGGAACCATGAATGCCAACATGAACTGTGACATACTGAAGCAGAGCATGATCCCCTCCCTTCAGAGACTGGGCCGCAGGGCAGTATTCCAACATGATAATGACCCCAAACACATCTACAAGACAACCACTGTCTTGCTAAAGAAGCTGAGGGTAAAGGTGATGGACTGGCCAAGTATGTCTCCAAGCCTAAACCCTATTGAGAATCTGTGGGGCATCCTCAAATAGAAGGTGGGGGAGCGCAAGGTCTCTAACATCCCCCAGCTCTGTGATGTCATCATGGAGCAGTGGAAGAGGACTCCAGTGGCAACCTGTGAAGCTCTGGTGAACTCCATGCCCAAGAGTGTTAAGGCAGTGCTGGAAAATAATAGTGGCCACACAAAATATTGAACCTTTGAGCCCAATTTGAACATTTTCACTTAGGGGTGTATTCACTTTTGTTGTTTTGTTGCCAACGGTTCAGACATTAATGGCTGTGTGTGGAGTTATTTTGAGGGGACAGCAAATTTACACTGTTATAGAGGCTGTACATTCACTACTTTACATTGCAGCAAAGTGTCATTTCTTCAGTGTTGTCACATGAAAAGATATAATAAACTATTTACAAAAATGTGATGGGTGTACTCACTTTTGTGAGATACTGTATATGTATATGCTTATATGCATATATATTTATGTGTTAATGTGTGTATATACACTTATAAAACCATAAATATATATCTATATATCATATACAATATATATTTAAAAGTTGCTTCCCTGCATGGTTTTCCTTCTTCGCTGCTCTATCTTCCCTGCCGTGACTATAGCCATTGGGGCCATTGGAAGCGCATCAGTGAACATTTGCTAGGGATGAGCAAATGTGTTTACATTCAAATTTGAATTTTATTGTAGAAATACGATTTACATAATCAAATGCTGATAAGAACGAATATTCTTAAAAATTCTATAATCAAATGTTATTTACAGTTTTCGAATGTCACTTTCGAATTTGAATGTCACATTCGAATTCAAATGACATTCGAATTCGAATATTACATTTACAAAACACAGTTGTAGACTAGAAATACTATTTCGAATTTGAATGCTACATTCAAATTAAAATGTGACATTCAAATTTGAATATTACATTTATACAACACAGTTGTAGACTAGAAATACTATTTCAAATTCGAATGTGACATTCGAATTTGAATGCGAAATTCAAATGTGACATTCGAATTTGAACGTGAAATTCGAATTCGAATATTACATTTATAAAACACAGTATTAGACTAGAAATACTATTTCGAATTTGAATGTGACATTGGAATTCGAATGTAGCATTCAAATTCGCATATTACATTTATAAAACACAGTTGAAGACTAGAAATACCATTTCAAATTTGAATGTTACATTTGAATTCGAATGTCACATTCAAATTCGAATATTACATTTTGAAATTGAATGTGATATAAAATACATAGCTAAGCATTCTATTATTCGAACAAATATTTTTTAATTTTATTGAAAAATCTGAAAACGAAAATTCAAAAATAGAATGTTAGAATGTTATCTAAACATTTGAAATTTGATTCAAATAAATAAATGTATCAAAATTCATTTTAAATGTTGAATTTTTAGAAACATTCGCCCATCCCTAACATTTGCGTGTGCTGGTTTGACGAGTGGAGTGCAAATATTCGGCTAGACTACGAGTTGTGCTTTATGCGTGAAAAAAACTCCTAATGCTGCTTTTTCCCTACCGCTGGTATTACGATTTTCCGTAACGCCACAAAAATATCCATCTCCGCTCAAATCATTAACGTAAACCCAGACCCAGTAGTTAATCAGATACTGCTAACAAAAACATCCACAAATCACTTCAAAAACATTACACAAAGTACACTTACAATCATACAAACACTACACAATATTTATTTTTACGACTTTACATTTTCATGTCAAAATAGAACAGATCAAAGTTACGAGATCTCGGGTGTTTGAAAAAAAAGGCACACAAATCCATTTTACATTGACTTACATAGACAGACTGGAACATACACTCATATAGCTACATCTAACTACAAATATTATCACATACATACACTAATCAATAGATACAAACAATATACAGCACATTACCTACACAAATCAGATTTTTAGTAGGAAATAAACACGATTTAGCTACTTTTTCACACAAGAACATGACGTCACTCACTTTACGCTCAAAACAAGTCTTGGATTTTATTTCTCAACAAATTTTTCTCCTCCATTGCCTTCTATGGGGAAGACGTGCTCATGCACGTGACAGGCAGATTTACCCAACGCACGTAAAATGCGTAGACAAGAAAACTTGTAATACCAGAATTACAACTAACTCATTCTTTCTTGCGTTAGTCCTGCTATGACAAATAGATCAAGAATTTACGATTTCCCTATGGACTTATGGCTTTTACTTGTGTAAAATTCACTACAACATCAAATTGTTATATAAATTTACATTACATCAACTACAAATCACCATCACCAATACGAAATTGGTTGGAAAAATTACATCAAATTTAAACGGACAGAAAAATAATTTTAACATTTCATTATTCACAAACAGTAGACAATTGGAAACACGTCTCATTTACCTCTATTAGAACATTTCATTTATTCAATTCATATGCTTGCATGAACAGCATATCTACATAGGCTCAGCACATGATCATTAATGGATGCACATACATGACTTTTGTTATTGACTCATACATGTGCATTGATATTCTGGGGGAAAAAAACATATAAACAATTAACACATTTACTAACATTAGATTCTCTCTATGAATCATGAAACATAAAATATGGATTTACTGTCCCTTTAACATCACGATTAACTCATAATATACCATTAGGAATTACGTACAATAAGAAAACAGCATTAGAACAGATTACAGCTGTCACTTTTTTTAGAATGAACAACAATGCTATACTGCTTTATATAAGTCAGCATATGTGGGAGAGAATCACCATACATACATAGATGTACATAACACGCATCACACAACAACAAAGCACACATTTATTTTTTTAATCAGCACATAAGAAGAATGTTTTCAAATACAACACAATGAAGATTTGCTAACTAGACAGACAGGTTGCTAATATGATGACATCATTATAAGCTTTAACCATACAGATTACAGCTTTTGGACTGTACCGCCCCTTTCAGATGTTTCTCGCTCAATACTGCAATATTACATATACATAAACGAGAGTTTAGAAGATCGTCATTATTATTGCGATTTTAATGGGACATGTACAATATTGACATCTCGCAAATCACTTATATATACAATACTACAGATGTCAGCCGGAAGATCTTCATTGTTATTACGATTACAATGGGACACGTAAAATATTGTTATCTCGCCAATCACTTATATATAGAAGATTACAGATGTCAGCAGTTACTTTATCATTTAGAAACAATATTGCAGCAACATTTATCAATCAGATTCTATGCCATGTCTATGCACATTGTACACAAGTATGCACTTTCATTCATGTTAGCATGGATGTGTGCTTTTTACTATAAGATCGTGTTTAATAAGTATTTATTATGCATATGAACAAACATTACGAAGATGCACTGTATATGTTATATTTTACACTTTCACATTACAATTCATTGGGGGAAAACAAAATTTCAGCAAACACCTAAAAAAAAACCGCCCACTTTGAAAGCATTTGCGCCGCTCACATACAATCAAGTGTATACAATCAGCAATCATTACGAACTCACTACCATTGGAAATATTGCACTGTAAATCCCCCAAACAACATGGCCAAAGCGTCCCTTGTGATCGACATTTTATCAAATCGCTTTTGTATTTTTGCATGCCTTGTTACTCCTTGTGTGTTTGCTCTGCTGTTTGGCTTTGTGCTGCTTAGCTTGGCAAATATGGATTATCCGCAGTTAGTTGCTGCTGGTGCTGTTGCATGAGTGATGTACAATAGAATCAGGCGGGCTCGGCATCTCCAAGAGAGACGTAGGGCTCGTTTGGTTAGAGGTCCTCCTGTTCACAGGGTGAGGCCCACCTTGGATAACATGAGCGACTTCAAGGTTTATGACAAGTATAGGCTGAATCGCGAACAGCTCATTAGCCTTTACGATGTTTTTAAACCTCATATGGAGCCACGTAGATGTATGCGAACTGCAATCCCTGGCATGACCAAGATGCTAAGTTGCATACATGTCCTGGCCTCCAGGAGTTTTCAATCTGGAGTACATGCATGGGCTGGCTCAGAGTACCTTCTCTGTGGTTTTTGACAACTTTCTAGACACCATGGTACGAGTCAGTAAGCATTATATAGGATTCCCTCAAAATGATGGTGATTGGAGGCACCTGAAGAGGGAATTCTATGCAATAGCTTAAATGCCCAATGTCTTGGGAGCAATAGATTGCACCCACATTGCGCTGCGTGCTCCAGAAGATGGCCTGCCCTTCCGAAATCGCAAAAACACTTCCATAGTCTGAACGTGCAGTTTGTTTGTGACACACGGATGCGGATTATGCACGTTTGTGCAAATTTTGGCAGGGCTTGTCATGATGCCCACATCCTCATACAGTCGTCCCTGTGGCGGCAGTTTGAGGGCAGACAGTTTTCCCCTGGGTGGCTCGTTGGTGAGTACTTGTGCACATCATGGTTAACAAGTTAGACAATAGTCATGGTAATCTTCAAAACCAGTTGTGTTTGTGTAATGTGCAGCTCTAAGATGCAATTTAACCATTTCTTTCTCTTTTAGCAAATGTCTGGTTTATGCGAAATACGCATAGGTAGCATGTCCTAGATTAAATGGGCAGATAGAGAATGCGCTTTAACCATGTCATTGTCTCTTTCTGCAAATGTCTAGTTTTAGCTCCAAACAGATTTGTAGCATGTCTTAGCTTAAATGGGCAGCTCTAGGATACAATTTAACCATTTCTTTCTCTTTTAGCAAATGTCGGGTTTATGCAAAATACGCATAGGTAGCATGTCCTAGATTAAATGGGCAGATAGAGAATGTGCTTTCATTCATGTTAGCGTGGACGTGTGCTTTTTACTATAAGATCGCTTTTAATAAGTATTTATTATGCATATGAACAAACATTACAAAGATGCACTGTATATGTTATATTTTACACTTTCACATTACGATTCATTGGGGGAAAACAAAATTTCAGCAAACACCTTAAAAAAACGCTTTAACCATGTCATTGTCTCTTTCCGCAAATGTCTAGTTTTAGCTCAAAACAGATATGTAGCATGTCTTAGCTTAAATGGGCAGCTCTAGGATGCAATTTAACCATTTCTTTCTCTTTTAGCAAATGTCTGGTTTATGCGAGATACGCCTATGTAGCATGTCCTAGATTAAATGGGCAGATATAGAATGCGCTTTAACCATGTCATTGTCTCTTTCCGCAACTGTCTAGTTTTAGCTCCAAACAGATATGTAGAATGTCTTAGCTTAAATGGGCAGCTCTAGGATGCAATTTAACCATTTCTTTCTCTTTTAGCAAATGTCTGGTTTATGCGAAATATGCATAGGTAGCATGTCCTCGATTAAATGGGCAGATAGAGAATGCACTTTAACCATGTCATTGTCTCTTTCCGCAAATGTCTAGTTTTAGCTCCAAACAGATATGTAGCATGTCTTAGCTTAAATGGGCAGCTCTAGGATGCAATTTAACCATTTCTTTCTCTTTTAGCAAATGTCGGGTTTATTCAAAATACGCATAGCCTATAGGTAGCATGTCCTAGATTAAATGGGCAGATAGAGAATGCGCTTTCATTCATGTTATCTTGGACGTGTGCTTTTAAGTGATGTTGTGATCCTAAAATTTTGCGTTCGCGAACGGCGAACGCGAACTTCCACAAAAGTTTGCGAACCGGCGAACCGCCATAGACTTCAATAGGCAGGCGAATTTTAAAACCCACAGGGGCTCTTTCTGGCCACAAAAGTGATGGAAAAGCTGTTTCAAGGGGACTAACACCTGGACTGTGGTATGCCGGAGGGGTATCCATGGCAAACTCCCATGGAAAATTACATAGTTGATGCAGAGTCTGGTTTTAATCCATAAAGGGCATAAATCCCCTAACATTCCTAAATTGTTTGGAATAACGTGCTTTAAAACATCAGGTATGATGTTGTATC
Organism: Bombina bombina; assembly: GCF_027579735.1. Classification (NCBI taxonomy): domain Eukaryota; kingdom Metazoa; phylum Chordata; class Amphibia; order Anura; family Bombinatoridae; genus Bombina; species Bombina bombina. Next base: position 498,668,776 of record NC_069503.1, on the reverse strand, counting down.
GTTCAGGTAGTGTAAGGGTTTTTTTTTTTTAAATGTACACTACTGTTGTAGCAGATATGACTTGCACTGGTGTGACACTGTGCCCTGGCAGGACCTGGAACGCACACGTGTGAGGGAAACTGACTGCTATTATTTCACAGTAAAAAAAGGTTGTTTTTTTTAAAAATGTATGTACACTACTGTTTTAGTGGATATGACTTGCACTGGTGTGACACTGTGCCCTGGCAGGACCTGGAGCGCACACGTGTAAGGGAAACTGACTGCTATTATTTCACAATAAAAAAGGTTGTTTTTTTTTAAATGTATGTACACTACTGTTTTAGCAGATATGACTTGCACTGGTGTCACACTGTGCCCTGGCAGGACCTGAAACGCACACGTGTGAAGGAAACTGACTGCTATTATTTCACAATAAAAAAACAGAATTTATGCTTACCTGATAAATTACTTTCTCCAACGGTGTGTCCGGTCCACGGCGTCATCCTTACTTGTGGGATATTCTCTTCCCCAACAGGAAATGGCAAAGAGTCCCAGCAAAGCTGGTCACATGATCCCTCCTAGGCTCCGCCCACCCCAGTCATTCGACCGACGGACAGGAGGAAATATATATAGGAGAAACCATATGATACCGTGGTGACTGTAGTTAGAGAAAATAATTCATCAGACCTGATTAAAAAACCAGGGCGGGCCGTGGACCGGACACACCGTTGGAGAAAGTAATTTATCAGGTAAGCATAAATTCTGTTTTCTCCAACATTGGTGTGTCCGGTCCACGGCGTCATCCTTACTTGTGGGAACCAATACCAAAGCTTTAGGACACGGATGAAGGGAGGGAGCAAATCAGGTCACCTAAATGGAAGGCACCACGGCTTGCAAAACCTTTCTCCCAAAAATAGCCTCCGAAGAAGCAAAAGTATCAAATTTGTAAAATTTGGCAAAGTGTGCAGTGAAGACCAAGTCGCTGCCTTACATATCTGGTCAACAGAAGCCTCGTTCTTGAAGGCCCATGTGGAAGCCACAGCCCTAGTGGAGTGAGCTGTGATTCTTTCAGGAGGCTGCCGTCCGGCAGTCTCATAAGCCAATCGGATAATGCTTTTAAGCCAAAAGGAAAGAGAGGTAGAAGTCGCTTTTTGACCTCTCCTTTTACCAGAATAAACAACAAACAAGGAAGATGTTTGTCTGAAATCTTTAGTAGCCTCTAAATAGAATTTTAGAGCACGGACTACGTCCAAATTGTGTAACAAACGTTCCTTCTTTGAAACTGGATTCGGACACAAAGAAGGTACAACTATCTCCTGGTTAATATTTTTGTTGGAAACAACTTTCGGAAGAAAACCAGGCTTAGTACGCAAAACCACCTTATCTGCATGGAACACCAGATAGGGCGGAGAACACTGCAGAGCAGATAACTCTGAAACTCTTCTAGCAGAAGAAATTGCAACCAAAAACAAAACTTTCCAAGATAATAACTTAATATCTACGGAATGTAAGGGTTCAAACGGAACCCCTTGAAGAACTGAAAGAACTAGATTTAGACTCCAGGGAGGAGTCAAAGGTCTGTAAACAGGCTTGATCCTAACCAGAGCCTGAACAAATGCTTGAACATCTGGCACAGCTGCCAGTCTTTTGTGAAGTAAAACAGATAAAGCAGAGATCTGTCCCTTCAGAGAACTTGCAGATAATCCTTTCTCCAAACCTTCTTGTAGAAAGGATAGAATCTTAGGAATTTTTATCTTGTTCCATGGGAATCCTTTAGATTCACACCAACAGATATATTTTTTCCATATTTTATGGTAAATTTTTCTAGTTACAGGCTTTCTAGCCTGAATCAGAGTATCTATTACAGAATCTGAAAACCCACGCTTTGATAAAATCAAGCATTCAATCTCCAAGCCGTCAGTTGGAGGGAAACCAGATTCGGATGTTCGAATGGACCCTGAACAAGAAGGTCCTGTCTCAAAGGTAGCTTCCATGGTGGAGCCGATGACATATTCACCAGGTCTGCATACCAAGTCCTGCGTGGCCACGCAGGAGCTATCAAGATCACCGAGGCCCTCTCCTGATTGATCCTGGCTACCAGCCTGGGGATGAGAGGAAACGGTGGGAATACATAAGCTAGGTTGAAGGTCCAAGGTGCTACTAGTGCATCTACTAGGGTCGCCTTGGGATCCCTGGATCTGGACCCGTAGCAAGGAACCTTGAAGTTCTGACGAGACGCCATCAGATCCATGTCTGGAATGCCCCATAATTGAGTTATTTGGGCAAAGATTTCCGGATGGAGTTCCCACTCCCCCGGATGGAATGTCTGACGACTCAGAAAATCCGCTTCCCAATTTTCCACTCCTGGGATGTGGATCGCAGACAAGTGGCAGGAGTGATCCTCCGCCCATTGAATTATCTTGGTCACTTCTTTCATCGCCAGGGAAGTCCTTGTTCCCCCCTGATGATTGATATATGCAACGGTCGTCATGTTGTCTTACTGAAACCTTATGAATTTGGCCTTTGCTAGTTGAGGCCAAGCTCTGAGAGCATTGAATATTGCTCTCAGTTCCAGAATGTTTATCGGGAGAAGAGACTCTTCCCGAGACCATAGACCCTGAGCTTTCAGGGATTCCCAGACCGCGCCCCAGCCCACTAGGCTGGCGTCGGTCGTGACAATGACCCACTCTGGTCTGCGGAAGCTCATTAGCTGTGACAGATTGTCCAGGGTCAGCCACCAACGGAGTGAATCTCTGGTCTTTTGATCTACTTGAATCGTCGGAGACAAGTCTGTATAATCCCCATTCCACTGTCTGAGCATGCACAGTTGTAATGGTCTTAGATGAATTTGTGCAAAAGGAACTATGTCCATTGTTGCAACCATCAATCCTATTACTTCCATGCACTGCGCTATGGAAGGACGAGGAACAGAATGAAGTACTTGACAAGAGCTTAGAAGTTTTGATTTTCTGACCTCTGTCAGAAAAATCCTAATTTCTAAGGAATCTATTATTGTTCCCAAGAAGGGAACTCTTGTTGACGGGGACAGAGAACTTTTTTCTTTGTTCACCTTCCATCCGTGAGATCTGAGAAAGGCTAGGACGATGTCCGTATGAGCCTTTGCTTTTGACAGGGACGACGCTTGAATCAGGATGTCGTCCAAGTAAGGTACTACTGCAATGCCCCTTGGTCTTAGAACCGCTAGAAGGGACCCTAGTACCTTTGTGAAAATCCTTGGAGCAGTGGCAAATCCAAATGGAAGTGCCACAAACTGGTAATGCTTGTCCAGAAAAGCGAACCTTAGGAACTGATGATGTTCCTTGTGGATAGGAATATGTAGGTACGCATCCTTTAAATCCACGGTAGTCATAAATTGATTTTCCTGGATAGTAGGTAGGATCGTTCGAATAGTTTCCATTTTGAACGATGGTACCCTGAGAAATTTGTTTAGGATCTTTAGATCCAAAATTGGTCTGAATGTTCCCTCTTTTTTGGGAACTATGAACAGATTGGAATAAAATCCCATTCCTTGTTCTCTTATTGGAACTGGATGTATCACTCCCATCTTTAACAGGTCTTCTACACAATGTAAGAATGCCTGTCTCTTTATTTGGTTTGAAGATAATTGAGACCTGTGGAACCTTCCCCTTGGGGGTAGTTCCTTGAATTCCAGGAGATAACCTTGAGAAACTATTTCTAGCGCCCAAGGATCCTGAACATCTCTTGCCCAAGCCTGAGCAAAGAGAGAAAGTCTGCCCCCCACTAGATCCGGTCCCGGATCGGGGGCTATCCCTTCATGCTGTTTTGGTAGCAGTGGTAGGCTTCTTGGCCTGCTTACCCTTGTTCCAGCCTTGCATTGATTTCCAGGCTGGTTTGGGTTGTGAAGTATTACCCTCTTGCTTAGAGGATACAGAATTAGAGACTGGTCCGTTTCTGCGAAAGAGACGAAAATTAGGCTTATTATTAGCCTTAAAAGACCTATCCTGTGGGAGGGCGTGGCCCTTTCCCCCAGTGATGTCTGAAATAATCTCTTTCAAATCAGGTCCAAATAATGTTTTACCTTTGAAAGGAATGTTAAGCAATTTTGTCTTGGAAGACACATCCGCTGACCAAGACTTTAGCCAAAGCACTCTGCGCGCCACGACAGCAAACCCTGAATTTTTCGCCGCTAATCTAGCTAATTGCAAAGCGGCATCTAAAACAAAAGAGTTAGCCAATTTAAGTGCTTGAACTCTGTCCATAACCTCCTCATACGAAGATTCTTTACTGAGCGATTTTTCTAGTTCCTCGAACCAGAAACACGCTGCTGTAGTGACAGGAACAATGCATGAAATTGGTTGTAGAAGGTAACCTTGCTGTACAAAAATCTTTTTAAGCAAACCCTCTAATTTCTTATCCATAGGATCTTTGAAAGCACAACTATCTTCGATAGGAATAGTAGTGCGTTTGTTTAGAGTAGAAACCGCCCCCTCGACCTTGGGGACTGTCTGCCATAAGTCCTTTCTGGGGTCGACTATAGGAAATAATTTCTTAAATATAGGGGGGGGGGGGAACAAAAGGTATGCCGGGCCTTTCCCACTCTTTATTTACTATGTCCGCCACCCGCTTGGGTATAGGAAAAGCGTCGGGGGGCACCGGAACCTCTAGGAACTTGTCCATCTTACATAATTTCTCTGGAATGACCAAATTGTCACAATCATCCAGAGTAGATAACACCTCCTTAAGCAGTGCGCGGAGATGTTCTAATTTAAATTTAAATGTCACAACATCAGGTTCAGCTTGATGAGAAATTTTTCCTGAATCTGAAATTTCTCCATCAGACAAAACCTCCCTCATGGCCCCTTGAGATTGGTGTGAGGGTATGTCAGAACAGTTATCATCAGCGTCCTCTTGCTCTTCAGTGTTTAAAACAGAGCAATCGCGCTTTCTCTGATAAGTAGGCATTTTGGATAAAAGATTTGCTATGGAGTTATCCATTACAGCCGTTAATTGTTGCATGGTAATAAGTATTGGCGCACTAGATGTACTAGGGGCCTCCTGTGTGGGCATATCTGGTGTAGACACAGTAGGGGATGATGTAGTATCATGTTTACTCCCCTCATTTGAGGAATCATCTTGGGCAATATCATTATCTGTTGCATTACTGTCCTTACTTTGTTTGGACACTATGGCACAATTATCACATAAATTTAAATGGGGAGACACATTGGCTTTCATACATATAGAACATAGCTTATCTGATGGTACAGACATGTTAAACAGGCTTAAACTTGTCAACAAAGCACAAAAAACGTTTTAAAATAAAACCGTTACTGTCACTTTAAATTTCAAACTGAAAACACTTTATTACTGAATATGTGAAAAAGTATGAAGGAATTGTTCAAAATTCACCAATATTTCACCACAGTGTCTTAAAGCATTAAAAGTATTGCACACCAAATTTCAGAGCTTTAACCCTTAAATTAACGGAACCGGAGCCGTTTTTACATTTAACCCCTATACAGTCCCAGAATGAGGCTCTGTCTATAACTAGAAAGGCCCCCATCTGAAAAAGGTGTCCAACACAGTGCCTGCCGTTTTTCTAAACGTTCCCCAAGATTATAATACCAATAATTAGTTAGAATCTGCATAATATGCCTAGTAAAGCAATTGTTTTAGCCCAGAAAAATGTCTACCAGTTTTTAAGCCCTTTTTGAAGCCTTTTATTATTTTATGTTTAACTAAGAAAATGGCTTACCGGTCCCCATGAGGGGAAATGACAGCCTTCCAGCATTACATGGTCTTGTTAGAAACATGGCTAGTCATACCTTAAGCAGAAAAGACTGCTAACTGTTTACCCCAACTGAAGTTACTTCATCTCAACAGTCCTGTGTGGAAACAGCAATCGAATTTAGTTACTGTCTGCTAAAATCATCTTCCTCTTACAAACAGAAATCTTCATCCTTTTCTGTTTCAGAGTAAATAGTACATACCAGCACTATTTTAAAATAACAAACACTTGATAGAAGAATAAAACTACATTTAAACACCAAAAAACTCTTAACCATCTCCGTGGAGATGTTGCCTGTGCAACGGCAAAGCGAATGACTGGGGTGGGCGGAGCCTAGGAGGGATCATGTGACCAGCTTTGCTGGGACTCTTTGCCATTTCCTGTTGGGGAAGAGAATATCCCACAAGTAAGGATGACGCCGTGGACCGGACACACCAATGTTGGAGAAAGGTTGATGTTTTTTTTTAAATGTACACTACTGTTACATCAGATATGAGTGGTGGCACTGGGCAAGTGGGCACACTATACGCTGTGAGCCTGAGCTGGCAGGCAGGCTGCAATTAGATTACACAGGGGGAAAAAAAAAAAAAAAAAAAAGCAGTCTGATGTTCTAGCCCTAAAAAGGGCTTTTTGGGGTGCTGTCCTTACAGCAGAGATCAGATGAGTCCTTCAGGTCTGTAGTGGACACTGAATACACTAGCCTAGCTATCAATTTCCCTATTAAATCAGCAGCAGCTACACTGTCCCTCCTCTCACTAAGAATGCAGGCTCCCAATGAATCTAAAATGGATGCTGTCCAGGAGGTGGGAGGGTCTGGGAGGGAGGGTCTGCTGCTGATTGGCTGGAATGTGTCTTCTGACTGTGAGCTACAGGGTCAAAGTTTACTCAATGATGACAAATAGGGGGCGAATCGAACATCGCATATGTTCGCCGTCCGCTGCGAGCGCGAACATGCTATGTTCGCTGCGAACAATTCGCGGCAGAACTGTTTGCGACATCACTAGTGCTTTTTACTATAAGATCACGTTTAATAAGTATTTATTATGCATATGAACAAACATTACGAAGATGCACTGTATATGTTATATTTTACACTTTCACATTACGATTCATTGGGGGAAAACTAAATTTCAGCAAACACCTAAAAAAAAGCTTTAACCATGTCATTGTCTATTTCCGCAAATATCTAGTTTTAGCTCAAAACAGATATGTAGCATGTCTTAGCTTAAATGGGCAGCTATAGGATGCAATTTAACTATTTCTTTCTCTTTTAGCAAATGTCTGGTTTATGTGAAATACGCTTAGGTAGCATGTCCTAGATTAAATGGGCAGATAGAGAATGCGCTTTAACCATGTCATTGTCTCTTTCGGCAAATGTCTAGTTTTAGCTCCAAACAGATATGTAGCATGTCTTAGCTTAAATGGGCAGCTCTAGGATGCAATTTAACCATTTCTTTCTCTTTTAGCAAATGTCGGGTTTATGCAAAATACGCATAGGTAGCATGTCCTAGCTTAAATGGGCAGATAGAGAATGCGCTTTCATTCATGTTAGTGTGGACATGTGCTTTTTACTATAAGATCACATTTAATAAGTATTTATTATGCATATTAACAAACATTATGAAGATGCACTGTATATATTATATTTTACACTTTCACATTACGATTCATTGGGGGAAAACAAAATGTCAGCAAACACCTAAAAAAACGCTTTAACCATGTCATTGTCTCTTTCCGCAAATGTCTAGTTTTAGCTCAAAACAGATATGTAGCATGTCTTAGCTTAAATGGGCAGCTCTAGGATGCAATTTAACCATTTCTTTCTCTTTTAGCAAATGTCTGGTTTATGCGAAATACGCATAGGTAGCATGTCCTCGATTTAATTGGCAGATAGAGAATGCGCTTTAACCATGTCATTGTCTCTTTCCGCAAATGTCTAGTTTTAGCTCAAAACAGATATGTAGCATGGCTTAGCTTAAATGGGCATTTAGAGAATGCGCTTTAAATATGTCATTGTCTCTTTCCGCAAATGTCTAGTTTTAGTTCCAAACAGATATGTAGCATGTCTTAGCTTAAATGGGCAGCTCTAGGATGCAATTTAACCATTTCTTTCTCTTTTAGCAAATGTCTGGTTTATTCAAAATACGCATAGGTAGCATGTCCTAGATTAAATGGGCAGATAGAGAATGCGCTTTCATTCATGTTATCGTGGACGTGTGCTTTTTACTATAAGATCGCTTTTAATAAGTATATATTATGCATATGAACAAACATTACGAAGATGCACTGTATATGTTATATTTTACACTTTCACATTACGATTCATTGGGGGAAAACTACATTTCAGCAAACACCTAAAAAAAAACTCTTTAACCATGTCATTGTCTCTTTCCGCAAATATCTAGTTTTAGCTCCAAACAGATATGTAGCATGTCTTAGCTTAAATGGTCAGCTCTAGGATGCAATTTAACCATTTCTTTCTCTTTTAGCAAATGTCGGGTTTATGCAAAATACGCATAGGTAGCATGTCTTAGATTAAATGGTCAGATAGAGAATGCGCTTTCATTCATGTTAGCTTGGACGTGTGCTTTTTACTATAAGATCGCTTTTAATAAGTATTTATTATGCATATTAACAAACATTATGAAGATGCACTGTATATGTTATATTTTACACTTTCACATTACGATTCATTGGGGGAAAACAAAATTTCAGCAAACACTTAAAAAAAAAGCTTTAACCATGTCATTGTCTCTTTCCGCAAATGTCTAGTTTTAGCTCCAAACAGATATGTAGCATGTCTTAGCTTAAATGGGCAGCTCTAGGATGCAATTTAACCATTTCTTTCTCTTTTAGCAAATGTCTGGTTTATGCGAGATACGCATATGTAGCATGTCCTCGATTAAATGGACAGATAGAGAATGCGCTTTAACCATGTCATTGTCTCTTTCCGCAAATGTCTAGTTTTAGCTCCAAACAGATATGTAGCATGTCTTAGCTTAAATGGGCAGCTCTAGGATGCAATTTAACCATTTCTTTCTCTTTTAGCAAATGTCGGGTTTATTCAAATTACGCATAGTTAGCATGTCCTAGATTAAATGGGCAGATAGAGAATGCGCTTTAACCATGTCATTGTCTCTTTCCGCAAATGTCTAGTTTTAGCTCCAAACAGATATGTAGCATGTCTTAGCTTAAATGGGCAGCTCTAGGATGCAATTTAACCATTTCTTTCTCTTTTAGCAAATGTCTGGTTTATGCGAAATACACATAGGTAGCATGTCCTAGATTAAATGGGCAGATAGAGAATGCGCTTTAAATATGTCATTGTCTCTTTCCGCAAATGTCTAGTTTTAGCGCCAAACAGATATGTAGCATGTCTTAGCTTAAATGGGCAGCTCTAGGATGCAATTTAAACATTTCTTTCTCTTTTAGCAAATGTCTGGTTTATGAGAATAAAAGCATAGGTAGCATGTCCTAGATTAAATGGTCAGATAGAGAATGCGCTTTCATTCATGTTAGCGTGGACGTGTGCTTTTTACTATAAGATCGCTTTTAATAAGTATTTATTATGCATATTAACAAACATTATGAAGATGCACTGTATATGTTATATTTTACACTTTCACATTACGATTCATTGAGGAAAAACAAAATTTCAGCAAACACCTAAATAAAACGCTTTAACCATGTCATTGTCTCTTTCCGCAAATGTCTAGTTTTAGCTCCAAACAGATATGTAGCATGTCTTAGCTTAAATGTGCAGCTCTAGGATGAAATTTAACCATTTCTTTCTCTTTTAGCAAATTTCTGGTTTATGCGAGATACGCATAGGTACTAGGTAGCATGTACTCGATTAAATGGGCAGATAGAGAATGCGCTTTAACCATGTCATTGTCTCTTTCCGCAAATGTCTAGTTATAGCTCCAAACAGATATGTAGCATGTCTTAGCTTAAATGGGCAGCTCTAGGATGCAATTTAACCATTTCTTTCTCTTTTAGCAAATGTCGGGTTTATTCAAATTACGCATAGGTAGCATGTCCTAGATTAAATTGGCAGATAGAGAATGCGCTTTCATTCATGTTATCATGGACGTGTGCTTTTTACTATAAGATCGCTTTTAATAAGTATATATTATGCATATGAACAAACATTACGAAGCTGCACTGTATATATTATATTTTACACTTTCACATTACGATTCATTGGGGGAAAACTAAATTTCAGCAAACACCTAAAAAAAATGCTTTAACCATGTCATTTTCTCTTTCCGCAAATATCTAGTTTTAGCTCAAAACAGATATGTAGCATGTCTTAGCTTAAATGGTCAGCTCTAGGAGGCAATTTAACCATTTCTTTCTCTTTTAGCAAATGTCTGGTTTATGCGAAATACGCATAGGTAGCATGTCCTCGATTAAATGGGCAGATAGTGAATGCGCTTTAACCATGTCATTGTCTCTTTCCGCAAATATCTAGTTTTAGCTCCAAACAGATATGTAGCATGTCTTAGCTTAAATGGGCAGCTCTAGGATGCAATTTAACCATTTCTTTCTCTTTTAGCAAATGCCGGGTTTATACAAAATAGGCATAGGTAGCATGTCCTAGATTAAATGGGCAGATAGAGAATGCGCTTTCATTCATGTTAGCGTGGACGTGTGCTTTTTACTATAAGATCGCTTTTAATAAGTATATATTATGCATATTAACAAACATTATGAAGATGCACTGTATATGTTATATTTTACACGTTCACATTACGATTCATTGGGGAAAAACAAAATTTCAGCAACCACCTAAAAAAAACGCTTTAACCATGTCATTGTCTCTTTCCGCAAATGTCTAGTTTTAGCTCCAAACAGATATGTAGCATGTCTTAGCTTAAATGGGCAGCTCTAGGATGCAATTTAACCATTTCTTTCTCTTTTAGCAAATGTCTGGTTTATGCGAGATACGCATAGGTAGCATTTCCAAGATTAAATGGGCAGATAGAGAATGCGCTTTAACCATGTCATTGTCTCTTTCCGCAAATGTCTATTTTTAGCTCCAAACAGATATGTAGCATGTCTTAGCATAAATGGGCAGCTCTAGGATGCAATTTAACCATTTCTTTCTCTTTTAGCAAATGTCTGGTTTATGCAAAATACGCATAGGTAGCATGTCCTAGATTAAATGGGCAGATATAGAATGCACTTTAACCATGTCATTGTCTCTGTCCGCAAATGTCTATTTTTAGCTCCAAACAGATATGTAGCATGTCTTAGCTTAAATGGGCAGCTCTAGGATGCAATTTAACCATTTCTTTCTCTTTTAGCAAATATCTGGTTTATGCGAAATACGCATAGGTAGCATGTCCTCGATTTAATTGGCAGATAGAGAATGCGCTTTAACCATGTCATTGTCTCTTTCCGCAAATGTCTAGTTTTAGCTCAAAACAGATATGTAGCATGTCTTAGCTTAAATGGGCAGCTCTAGGATGCAATTTAACCATTTCTTTCTCTTTTAGCAAATGTCTGGTTTATGCAAAATATGCATAGGTAGCATGTCCTAGATTAAATGGGCAGATATAGAATGCACTTTAACCATGTCATTGTCTCTTTCCGCAAATGTCTATTTTTAGCTCCAAACAGATATGTAGCATGTCTTAGCTTAAATGGGCAGCTCTAGGATGCAATTTAACCATTTCTTTCTCTTTTAGCAAATGTCTGGTTTATGCGAAATACGCATAGGTAGCATGTCCTCGATTTAATTGGCAGATAGAGAATCCGCTTTAACCATGTCATTGTCTCTTTCCGCAAATGTCTAGTTTTAGCTCCAAACAGATATGTAGCATGTCTTAGCTTAAATGGGCAGCTCTAGGATGCAATTTAACCATTTCTTTCTCTTTTAGCAAATGTCTGGTTTATGAGAAATACGCATAGGTAGCATGTCCTCGATTAAATGGGCAGATAGAGAATGCGCTTTAACCATGTCATTGTCTCTTTCTGCAAATGTCGAGTTTTAGCTCCAAACAGATATGTAGCATGTCTTAGCTTAAATGGGCAGCTCTAGGATGCAATTTAACCATTTCTTTCTCTTTTAGCAAATGTCTGGTTTATGCGAAATATTCATAGGTAGCATGTCTTAGCTTAAATGGGCAGATAGAGAATGCGATTTAACCATATAATTGTTTTTCTGAAAATGTTTATTTTAGGGGATTTTCGTGTACACAAATTAATTGTATTTTAATATAATAATTTTAACAATATTTTTAATATTTATCATTTTGTTATGTTCATTATTTTAGGTGATTTGGGTTACATGAGTCGGCCTTGGCTCATTACGCTGTTACGTAACTCCACGGACGAGGCCCAGCAGCGCTACAATCGGGCACACAAGCGGACTAGGGCTGTAGTGGAGAGTATGTTTGGGCTCCTCAAAATGAGACTAAGATGCCTGGACAGGTCTGGAGGAGCCCTGTAATACAGCCCTAGTAAAGTGGCGAAGATCGTTATAGCCTGCAGCGTACTGCATAATATTGCTCAGCGGGCTGGGATGCTGCAGGCCATCCAGGCACCCTGAGACCTCCTCCAAGATGAGGAGGATGACTCTGTTCTAGAGGGGCCATTTCGGGACGAGGGGCTCAATGTCAGAGCAAACATCATCAACTGCCACTTCAGACGGTAAATACTAGAAGTTATATAGGAGCATTGCGAATATGTGTGAATTTTATGGAAATTAGAAGTAGAGAATTGTCCAAACATGTTAGGATTGTTCATCAAATGATTTAAAAAAAAGATAATTTATTATTATTATAATTATAGGTAATTTATACATCATATGATTATGGCATTGGGTCCTGTAATGACTTCGCCACCTGGTTTTCAAAGTCAACATCAGATGGTAAGTATAAACAATGTATGGACTGTGGGTGGGGGGAATTTTGCACAATCAGCCATCATATGGCATACATTTTAAAATGTAGTATTTAGTTTACACATTACTAGATTTTTGGATACTCAGAGAGGGATCTTCTAGCAATATTATATGCTTCCAAGTCATATTCCAAGTCATACATCAGAGGTTAGGTCTGCACAATGTATGACTCATCTTCACACTTGATTGATAGAACATAACACAAGATGCTACACACGCTTAGTAAGCTAGTAATATCAATAGTTTCAGAAATGGGAGGGTGCAGAACTAAGTTACACACTTCTATTAATTATTTGATTTACACTTTTTCTGCCATTAGGGAGATGACTTCATCTAAAGACTGAAAGTGAAGAATGCAAGACTGAAAGTGAAGAATTCAAGACTGAAAGTGAAGAATCCCGGACTGAAAGTGAAAAATACCAGACTGAAAGTGAAGAATACCAATGTGATCATGTCTGTGGCATTGTCTTTCAAATGTGCTGACCTTGAAAACCATACAAAGACACGTTCACATGGTAAGTGGCAAGAATTCTATGGAACAAGACTGTGGATGCATCCTATTGGAGACACTTAGATTTATTATATTTTTTTAGATGGTATTTCACAATCCTCTATTTTGAAAATCATGAATAGGACACCTAATGAAGATAAACTGATATTTTGAAGAGCATTGCCTTTCAAAGACCATACATTCAGGTTAGTTTGCACAATGCATGCTATTTAAGAATCATAGGAGGAAGAATGTTCAAAGAATTAGGAATATATACATGTCCGACATTAGAATATGTTTATTTTACATACATTACCCCTACTCAGATTCTGACCAATCAGACAAAGGGATACATTTTATAGTTGATATAGAGGTATATTATTTGAAGGGACATGAAATATTACATTCAATTATGTTCCTTATACAATCCAATATAAAAATATTTTTAAAAATTGATATGCATTATTTCCTTCCTGTCCCCCTTCCTGTTCTGTTCCTCTCCCCCTCCCCCTCTCCCTCCCCCTCTCCTGCCTGACCTCCTGCCTAACCTCCTCTACAATCTCTTCTCTGACCTCCTGCCTAATCAGCTCTAATAGCTGCCTTCTAATCTGCCCCCTATCCCAACCTCCAGACATACTCAAACAAAAAGTGAATGTGCCCAAATGAAAGGGGGTCAAAATAAATAACAAAAATGAAAAAAAAGTGCTCAAAGTGTGAAAGAAATATAAATAAAAGATGTTAAGGAGTATTAAACAGACAAAAATGTAGAAAAAGACTAAAATGAGGATATGTAAACAAAATCTAACTATTGGATGGGTATGGGCTTACAGGGAATGGGGTATGGGCTTAAAGGGAATGGGGTATGGGCTTAAAGGGAATGGGGTATGGTCTTACAGGAAATGGGGTATAGGCTTACAGGGAATGGGGTATGGGATTACAGGGAATGGGGTATGGAGTGTAGTATGAGAGGGGATGGGGTATGGAGTGTATGTAGTGTCACCCAAACAAACTCTCGCTCACTACCACTCTCTCACTATCTCACACTATCACTAACTAACTCACTATCTCACACTACTACTAACTAACTCACTATCTCACACTACCACTAACTAACTCACTATCTCACACTACCACTAACTAACTCACTATCTCACACTACCACTAACTAACTCACTATCTCACATTACCAATAACTAACTCACTCACTAAATCTCATAATACCAATAACTCTCTAATCTCCAAAAATCCTCCAGCAACACAATCAAAGAAGCCATGCTTGTAGCGTGCTTATATACCCTATGTAAATGTTTAATGATGTACCGGTTTGCAAAGTAAAGTATGTTCAGGTGTGCTTTGTTAGTAATTAGTATGTGTGCAATGTGTATTAGTTGTGTGAATTTGCGCATGCTCATATTGAGTTAGTATTTGTGGAATGTGTATAATCCGATGATGTCATAGTGATCGTTTTGCATAACATTGTCCAAAAGTATTATCTGTAAATGTAAATGGTGATTTGTGATGTTGTCGTATTTGTGAAGTGTTGTAAATGTTTCTTTGTACTAATGTTCCGTATTCTTGAATGCGAATGTTTTGTTTGTGTATGAGTGTGCAATTCTTTTTTCGTGTTGTTTTGTTCCTTGTTTAGTGTAAATGTTGTTTATTCTTTTTCTTTTCCGATTGTGAAAGTGTAATGCGTATGTGCTATGTTGCGTGATTGTTGTTTGTACATTTGAGCTGGATTTTTGTGGTATATGTAATATGACAGAGCAGTGCGTATTTCTCGCGAGATCGAGTGTTAGCTGAACAATCTGTGCTTCTTTCATTTATCATTGATCTCTATGGGAGAATGTTTAACGTTGACATGATTACAATTATTAAATAAACGCGGTAGTCGTGTTACCGCAACGCATTACGAGGTTGTTTTGAGACTCGTAATGCCTACGTTAAGAAAAGTGCGCAATGTAAATAAAGTACACGTAACTAACGCACCCCTCCTAACGCACAACTCGTAATCTAGGCGATTGTATATAATTTTGTGCTTCACTCGTAATCTACCCCTAAATCTGTAAACTAGGTTTTAAAATACTACAAATTGCTTAAACCTGCTTTATTTTTTGCTTTTGTAGTTAAAATAATTCATTTTTTGGCCTCTTTAGGGTGAAGTATCATAATTTTTCCATAAATAGAAGAGATTTTTATTGTGCTTTTAATGCTCATTTCTCTGTTTCTGTGCCAATTTGTTAGCACATTCTATTATTATATGCAAAGTAATATAAGTACATGTATATGGTTTATAAGAGGCGTTTTATTGTTATCTTTCTTTTTTTTTTTGTTTAATAATTTTTATTGAGATAAAGAATAAAACAGTACAGAATAGTCCCTTACATAAGCCCTCAACCTGTATATGTAGGGTTGTCATGCATGTAACAAATAGGGCCTTATAATATAAATAAAAAGAGCAGAGTAAACCTTAAACATCACACTTTGGCCTGCAATATAGGGCCACTTTTGGACCCTTGGACTGAACAATGAATAAGAGAACATAAATATAAAATTCTTATACACAGCATTACAGACAATGTAAATATATAATTAAACTATTAACTTAGGGAGCAAGAACTATTAGCCAGCCACAGTGTACCCATGTACTGATGTGTAGGGATCCGTAATACTTTAACTGTAATATATATACAATATATACGTCCACACACACATATGCTAGCGCAATAATTACATATATTTTGAAGTATTTACTTTGCAGGATTCTATTCCCCTACTTTTCAAAAATGGAACAAATACGGTTAATATATTAGGCACCCACAAATATATGTCAAAATGGAAATAAGTAATGATGCAGCCTAGCATTTAGAGACAATGATATTTAGGGTGGCATACTCTTCTCATATAGCTAGAGCTATAGCCATAAGGCAGCAATGGGTATCATATTTAAAAAAGGTATTTAGCTACAAGAAATGTGATTGGCATAATAAATGATCTGACAAATTCTCCTGGCTAGTATATCAATGGAGAACAGTATATGGTAAAAATATAGGGCTAACATTCCGATATGAATATTAACATCTGCACTATCCAGCTAACAGCATGTGTACATAAAGCAGTAACTCTCTTTATCTCACTCGTTACCCAGCAGTAAATAAACATCAAACGACAGATTGTCCCCAAGCATGTTAGTACAGTCTCATATACTATATATTGGTGGAGTCCTGCTATGGTAACTAGGGATGGGCGAATGTTTCGCAACATTCGAAAAACGGCATGAATTTTAACACATTCGTTTGTTCTAATTGAATTTCGAATGTTTACATAACATTCTAACATTCGATTTTCGAATGTTCAGTTTCGAATTTTACAATTACATTTGAAAATATTCTTTTCGAAAAATGCGAATTTAGATTGTAATAGTATTTCTAATGCTTTTTCTTTAAATGTAATATTCGAATTATGCAATATTCGAATTCGAAAAATTAAAATTTAGAATGTAACAGTATTTCTAATGCTTTTTCTTTAAATGTAATATTGAATTATGCAATACGTGTATTCGAATAAGAAAAATTCGAATTTAGATTGTAATAGTATTTCTAATTTCTACATTTCTTTTTCTTTAAATGTAATATTCTAATTATGCAATATTCGAATTCGAAAAATTCGAATTTATATTTGAATTCGAAAAATTCGAATTTATATGTTTGTAATAGTATTTCTAATGCTTTCTTTAAATGTAATATTCGAATTATGCAATATTCTATATGGAAACATTCAAAATGATATATTTGTATCTATTTATGTATCAATTTACTAGATTCCAGCCCTACCACATGAACTATTGAACTTCTGAATAGTATTTGTTAAATATAATGTGAAATTCGAAATTTAGAATGTAGACATTCAATATAATTATAAACATTCAAATTCGAAGTGACATTCGAAACACATTCATTCCACATTTGAAATTCGAAAATTTACACATTCGCCCATCTCCTAATGGTTAACATGTCAAGCTCAGAAGATATACCTATAAAAGAAAGGTCTAATGTTCGCATATAGAAGTCTCTCATCACTATGAGTTACCATAGGATCGCTGAGGCAAGTCAACACCTATCCAATTCCCGCTGCATCTAAGGAAGGTATAGCGAACATTGCACTGTAGCCATGCATTAAGAACAGAGAATCCAACACTTTGCTAGAGATTATTTGTCAGCAGCGCAACCCGTGCACTGTTGACTTGTTAAGCCCTGTTGTTACGGATCTCCCAGTGGGGTAAACACTGTTTTAACCTTCCAAAGCATTTTCCTTCTCAAAGATGCGGCGTTGCGTCCCATCTACTGCCTTTGTTTCCAGTTTGAGGAAGGCTCGGTATGGCAGACGGTTGCTTGCAGGCTCTCTGCTTTATTGCGGAGGAAATCCCCAAGACTAACCCTCCAATCGCCTAGCCAAAGGATCTGTAATCGACTTTGGAGTGGGTAAATTGTTAGACTTCAACAGTAGTATGCTGGTCTTGGGGCTGGGCAAATATAGCATTTTTTGCAGGCTCTGTTTTAGCTCAACAAAATTGCTGATCCAGAAGGAGTTGTATGCGTTGCTCCCATGCGTCTATCACCTCCATATTTGAAATGTTTTTCTGATCGTATGATTCTGCTCCCCAGATGAAGTAATGGCCATAGATTAAAAGCTCATAAATTAAAAGCACATTCTTCAGCATAACCGGCTGGATATACCTGACCTATCATAATAGTATGGGGGGTAGAGAGAAGTCCAGGCCGTAGCAAGGCCCTCTGTCTGCGCACCTCCCTAATCAGTGTCTGCCTATGCACGTTGATGTGAGTTAATCACATAAATCTGTCCAGGAATATATCTTTTCACCTATCCTCTTGAATACAACTAGAATTTGCTGATCTAAGGAGGGATAAACAGCAGATTTATCAGCTCCAAATGTTCCCCTGACTTAAAAGGCAGCCACTTTGTCGCTGGTCGAACACGCCCCACCCCCCCTGCGTTTTATGGTTTTACCTTCACAAACTACTTGAATTGCATTATTTTTATATTTTTCAGTGAAGTGTTGGAATAATTGTATAATAAAGGTACACTGTAATGCATTATTTTATACTTCTCATCATTAGAGCATGTAAGGTTTGCAGTACTTAGCTCAGATACATTTAACCCCTGCTGCTTTGGATTGTATCACCAGCAGTTTTCTTGCACTGGTGTTGCAATGTTTGCAATCTACCCACGTGGAACTTTACCTATTCAGGGGTTAAAACACATAGGGATAGCTAATTGTTGCTCATCTGGCAACCATTAACGCACCAATAATTATAAGTCAATAGATTGCAATTAGCTCCATACTTTGTTAGAGACACTAATACATGACATGCTTAAAGGGACAGTAACGTCCAAATGAAACCTTTCACGATTTAGATAGGTCATGTAATTTTAGACTACTTTCCAATTTACTTTTATCATCAAATTTGCTTTATTCTCTTGGTATTCTTAGTTGAAAGCTGAACTTGGTAGGAATCATATGCTTAACTTTTAAGTCCTTGAAGGCCGCCTCTTATCTGAATGCATTTGACAGTTTTTCACTAGCGAAAGGGTAGTTAGTTAATGTGTACCATATAGATAAAATGGTGCTCATGTCTGTGAATTTATTTAAGAGTCAGAAATAATTGCCT
The DNA here is from genome assembly GCF_027579735.1 of Bombina bombina. NCBI lineage: Eukaryota > Metazoa > Chordata > Amphibia > Anura > Bombinatoridae > Bombina > Bombina bombina. Next base: position 498,649,937 of record NC_069503.1, on the reverse strand, counting down.
GAAATGCAAGTCTGTCAAAGATCTGAGATAAGGAGGCAGTCTGCAGAAGATTAGATACAAGGTAATCACAGAGGTAAAAGTATATTAATATAACTGTGTTGGTTGTGCAAAATTGGGAATTAATAAAGGGATTATCTATCTTTTTAAACAATAACATGTATACGGCGTAGATTTGGAGTTCGGCGGTAGATGGGTTGCTAACACCACACGTGTTTTATGTCTAACGCACGGCATTGTTTGACTCAGGTATTTAGAGTTCAAAAAAGACCATCTAACGATGCTCCTAACGCGTGTATGTCACTCGCGGAATACTGCCCGCGTTAGACAGTCTCCCATAGAGATCAATGGGAAAGCCAAAAAATAGCTTTTTTCACCTAACACTCGATCTCGCGAGAATACGCACAGCTCGGTCCATATGACGCAATACCACATCATGCACAACAATAACACGCCCGCAAATGTCACAACAACAATCAATCAACCAAAGCACACAAGCATTACACATTCACAAGCGGGGGGATTGAAAAAAATTTAATACGGGGAATACGCATATACTTTAAGATGCGGAAATTCGCAATATAACAACAAGGAATCAAAAATATATACATACACTAGAAAAATAATCGCATTCAATATCACTATATATTAGGACAAACATACATATACAACACTTCACTAATACCACACCATCGCAAATTCACATTTAAAAAGAATACTATTGGACAATGTTAGAGAAAACGACCACTATGACATCATCGCATTCTACACATTCCACAAATACTAACTCAAATGAGCATGCGCAAATTCACACAACTAATACACATTGCACTAATATTAATTGCTAATAAAGCACACCTGAACACAATTAAAACGGAAATGTGGTACATCATTAAACATTTACACAGGGTATATAAGCACCACACAAGCCAGGGCTTCTTTGACTGTGTTGCTGGTGGGTCTTTGGAGATTGGAGGTTTAAGATTAGAGAGTTGGTGCATTATTGTGAGTGAGTTAGTGGTTAGCGTGAGAGAGTCAGTTGTTAGTGTTATCGTGAGTGAGTTAGTGGGAGTTAGTGGGAGTGGGTGGAGAGAGTCTGTTAGTGGGAGCGTGAGTGAGTTAGTGGGAGTGGAGTTGTTAGTGAGAGTTGTTATTGGGAGCGTGAGTTAGTGTAGTTAGTGAGAGTTAGTGGAGTGTTTGTTAGTGAGAATTAGTAGTAGTGTGTTAGTGAGAATTAGTAGTAGTGTGAGTTAGCGAGCGAGTGATTTTTCTGTACACGTAACACATTTACACGCAAAACACATTCAATACATACATACACTTATCAATAACACTACATACACTCCATACCCCCCTACCCCCTCATACTACACTCCATACCCCCATTCCCTGTAGTCCCCATTCCCTTTCATTCCATTTACTCTTATCCCATACCCCATACCCACCCATACCCATCCCCTAGTTACATTTAGTTTACATATCCCTCCTTTTAGTCTTCTTCTTCTTTTGGTTTATTTAAATACTCCTTACCCTCTTTGTTTGTTTACATCCCTCTCACACTTTCAGCACTTTTTTTGTCTTTTTAGTTCTTTATTTTGACCCCCTTTCATTTCATCACACTCACTTTTTGTTTGATTATTTGGGGTTTAGTTTAGGGGAACAGATGGAGGCCAGGCAGGGGAGAGGTAGAGGGGGGGGAGAGGGAGGGGGGAGAGGAACCAGGGCAGGAAGGGGGGCAGGAAGCGGGGGTGGAAGCGGTGGGGTGGACAGAGTAGGGCTTCACAGTCTTGGGAAACAGAGGGCATCGTCACACGGGGAAGGCCAAGGCGACTAGGGAGCAAGTTTTCGATGGAGGAGAAGGAGGCCCTCGTAGAGGCCTATATGGCAGGTATAGGAGGCTGCAGCACCCAGAAGACTACCCCGACTGACAAGAGGAGGCTCTGGAATGAGATAAGAAATGCAGTCAATGCATGTGGGTGGCCGGAACAGAGATCAGGATTCGATAAAAACATCGCTTACCGGGACTGTAATATGGATCTCAAGAAAAAGTTAAGCCTGGAGGCCCGAAATGCCGCAGGAACCGGTGCGGGACCTGCCCTGGAAATAGAGTACTGCCGATGGGAGGAAATGTTGCCGGGCCCAGCATCTCCGAGGTGGAAATAGTCGGTATCGGAGGAATGATACCCGGGAACCTGCCACTCTCATCTGAACGGTAAGCTCATTTAACAATAAATTCACATACGAATGTATTTCAAGGGACACCTATACGCAAACCTTTATTTTAATGATTGAGGTAGCGAATACAATTTGACAAAACATTCAAATGTACTTATATTACCTAATTTGAATCATTCTTGAGATATATTTTAATGAAGAAATAGCCATGCCACGGTGAAACAATCACAGGAGGCAGCTATATTCAGCTAACAATCAGCATCTTATAAGCATATTTAGATATGCTTTTCAGCAAAGAATATCCAGAGAATGAAGCTAATTAGATAAGAAAGAGTACATTAGAAAGTTGATAATAAATGTATGCTTCTAATCATGAAAGATAAAACATTGGGTTTTCATGTCCCTTTAAGGATCAGATTAATGCTATAACGTTGTTTACACGCATTCAATTACTTTGCGGTTACATCAGATATCTAGGCTATAGGTTAGGTGTGCATTTAAACAGACTGAAAACAAACCAAGAAAACAATTACAGATTGACCAGAGATATCACAAACACGGTTTAGAAAATGCGGAAGGAATCGTATTTATTGTTAGATTTCAAATGTGGATTAATGATTCTGCATTTGTAATTGTATCGTATACGCAAAGTAATTTAAAGCTTCATTTGCAAATATGCTAATATATAAAAAAAAAATTATATATTTTTTTTAAATATACAGATTCTGGGGAGGAGGCAGCACAAGAAACACAGCCCTCATCATCTCCCCGGGATTAGAGTGGTGGGGAGGAATTTCCACTATCGGAGGGAAGAGGCCCCCCGTGACGAAGAGCCGCACGGAAGCTGATGAAGAGGCCCCGGAAGCAGAGGAGGAGCCCACGGAACCAGAGGACCCTCAAGGACCTGCACACACCGCCGTGGCAGCTTGCACCCCGCCGTGCACGGGTACCCCGCCAAGCACAACATGAGGAAATAGCGGAGGTGCGGGTTCTACTGGACTACATAGACTAGATGCGTAACTCCCGGATACAAAATATCGAAGGCCGCACTCGAATTCTTGATGGACAAAATCAAATAATTGAAGGACAAAACCAAATAATAAACATACTTAATAGAATCGAACAAGGCCAAAACAGAATCTTTAATCTGCACCAAGAGATGTTCAATTTTTTCCGTGAGGCGCATGCTGGTCTACCTCCTGGTCCGCCTCCTGCTGCTGGGCCTTCTGCTGCTGGGCCTCTTGCTGCTGGGCCTCCTGCTGCTGGGCCATCTCCTCCTGCCGGCTCATCTACTCCTGCCGGGCCATCTCCTCCTCTTCAGCATCTCCTCCCTCTTCAGCCCTTCTCATCCTCTTCAGCCAACTTCTCCTCCTCAGCCATCTTCTCCTCCTCAGCCATCTTCTCCTCCTCACCTTGTCGTCCCAGTACTCTTCCTTCCACTCTTCCCACAACATCTCCAAGGAGAACTCTTCAGAGTCGGCAGTTGCCCCTCCCAGAGCCTCAGCCCCGTGGGAAGAGGGGAAGGAAGAGGAAGTAAGTATTTATTTTCATCTTTAATGTTTTGTTTTTTTTAATGTGTAATGGATAGGTATGTGATGATGTGGTTTTCATACACTTGTGGACCACACTCTCTGTATATAATCTACTTCTATGGGACCGGGTCCATGGAGACAGATTGTTTGCAGAGTGTGGGTTATAAGTGTGTGAAAAACACATCATCACATACCTATCCTTGTTCATGATATTGATTGGTTTCTGTGATGTGATGTCCAAACTGTTTCCCGAATCGCAAACAAAATTACCATTACAATTATCCATGATGGCATATTACTGTTTGAATGCCAATAACACAGCTTAAAGGGACAGTCAGAAAATTATTGATTACAAAGAAAACACTGTATTACGCATTATCAAGTTGGAAACAACAAAACATGGAGAAATACGTGTGACTTATGTGCTTAACCTTGTATCTATGACTAGGAAAAATGATCACTTATTTGTTGTTCTGACATAACAACATTTTAGATATCAATGATCAATACATGGTAAATAATATGCTGTATGAGCACAAGGTTTTACATATACAAATGCTATCCAAATGCCCTCTAGTGGTCAAATTGTATAATGATTACATGCACTCTTCAAGCTCGAAGAAATGAGCACACGAACCTCATAGGTTTAGCTAGCAAATTTAAATAAACACAGACAAATGATTAATTGGTGAGAAACATTTGATATCATTGATATTACAAAATTGACTTTTAGAATAATGCAAAACATTATTTGTTTTCTAAACTGTCCCTTTAACAAAATTACATATGCTAACACATATTTGAAGCTTGTTGGTATATCTACATGTACTTGTTCAAAAATTAAATATTGAAATCAGATTTATATTGACATGTTAAATAAAGTCTATTTTCTTAAAGAGACATTATTGTGTTAAATTTTTTTTATAAAGACATTTGTTTTAACAATGAATATGGTTTAAAGTCCTTTTAGGAGTGGGGGGTGAAAATATGCTAACAATAATATATTTGAAGATTAAACAATGTGGAACTCATACATGATACAAAAATCAACATTTGCATTAAAGGGACAGTATACTATATTTTTAACAGAACTGTATGTAATAGACACTACTACAAAAAACAAGATTAACATATACTGATATCAATATTGCAAAGCTTCAAACACTTTCAAAGAAAATCGGGTTAGATCTATTGAAAATATAGATGAACCCCCATTACAACCGTAAAACAAGACAATACACCATCATACACAAAACAGGAGAAAGCTGGAGATGGTACTCACATGAAACTTAGAGGCTTGGCGAGGAGTCTGATAATTAATTACATTTTATTTGAACAGAAGCAAAATGAAACGTGTATTTGTTAAACAATGGACTATCTAACTAGAGACCAAATTAAAAGATTTCATTTATAATGTGAGTGTCTAATGAACCTTTAATAAAATATACAACGAAATTACATTTAGAAGAAGTCAGCATCATATATTTAGCATATGATAAAGCTAAATGCATATTGATTACTTTATTCTAACACAATAGCGCATATTTATTAATTAGATATCTTTAACATTAAACACAACAGTCATTTTTGTGAAAAAGGAACATATTGTTGACAAACATATTAAACAACATGGACTATAGAGATTTGCACTTGCCTCGAAATATCATATGCATGAAAACATTTTGCTTTCGTTCGTTTATTCAACCAGACATCCAGCAAAAGAGAATGTGGTGGTCTTTATCAGCTACGGGTCAACAATGTAACATGATGCAAATAATACATATTCGCAAGGTTTTTAAAATTGGCTGCAGTCACAAACGTGTTTAACGTGCACAAACAAATAAGACGTTTTTTTACCTTTGCATGTGACGTATTAACATGGCGCTTCCTTGATCACGTAAGAACGCCATCCAATAAAAGGCACATTCTTGATCACTTAAGAACGCCCAAAAAAAAAGGCGCATCCTTGATCGCGTCAAAACGCCATCCAATAAAAGGCACATTCTTGATCACGTAAGAACGTCAGTCAATACAAGGAATCATTGGACAGCCTGGCAGGTGACGTTTTAAGCAACATGGCGCATCCGAGATTGCTGAAAAACCGCAGCCAATACAAGGACTCAGTTGACAGCTTGGCATATCACTAAGAAACGTATTTATATTTTAGGAACTAGTATGTGTCTAGATTGCTATCTAGGAATGTCACCAAATCATGAATCATCTTTTCGGACTTGACTGTCCCTTGAACTATAGCTATGGTGTATATCTTTAACATTTAAAAGATACACATGAGAAATACATATGCCATTGATGTTTTAAGATATGTTTTGATTGTTTTGGAATAACAATAATGATACATGGATTGATTAAACGTGTCATTTATTCAAGTTTAAATATAGTCAGCCTACCTATAGCCATATATGGGAGGGAGAAGTATTTTGTTAACATATTTGTTTAAAAAATATTCATCATCTAAAATATTTGCATTACACACAGAGATTTATTTGGTTACACTTTTACAATAAGATAGAATAGAAAATGAAATACATGTGCTGTCAACATTACAATAAGATTGTATATTAATAAGATTATATGTCCTTGTTCATGTAAAAAGGACAAAAACGCTTTAGAAATGGAAATACATTCATTAACAATTGTGCTCACCATCACTTAAAGGGACATTATTTTGTTTTTAAAAAGAGGATACACATAGACAATACTATTTCAATAAAATGAACACTTTACAGGGATTATATCATTGTATCAATCCTCAGATCATTTGTTAAAGGTGCATCAATTCATGCAGAGTTTCTAAATACACACATGGATGTGAAAATTGAAATAAACTTATATACACAAATAACAATCTATGGCCTAGATTGGAGTTCGGCGGTTAAAAGGGCTGTTAACGCTCCCGCGGGCTTTTTTCTGGCCACACCATAAATTTAACTCTGGTATCGAGAGTTAAAACAAAATGCTGCGTTAGGCTCCAAAAAAGGAGCGTAGAGCATTTTTACCGCAAATGCAACTCTCGATACCAGAGTTGCTTACGGACGCGGCCGGCCTCAAAAACGTGCTCGTGCACGATTCTCCCATAGGAAACAATGGGACTGTTTGAGCTTAAAAAAAACCTAACACCTGCAAAAAAGCAGCGTTCAGCTCCTAACGCAGCCCCATTGTTTCCTATGGGGAAACACTTCCTACGTCTGCACCTAACACTGTAACATGTACCCCGAGTCTAAACACCCCTAGCCTTACACTTATTAACCCTAATCTGCCGCCCCCGCTATCGCTGACCCCTGCATTACACTTTTTAACCCCTAATCTGCCGCTCCGTAAAACGCCGCCACCTACGTTATCCCTATGTACCCCTAATCTGCTGCCCTAACATCGCCGACCCCTATGTTATATTTATTAACCCTAATCTGCCCCCCCACAACGTCGCCGACACCTACCTACACTTATTAACCCCTAATCTGCCGAGCGGACCTGAGCGCTACTATAATAAAGTTATTAACCCCTAATCCGCCTCACTAACCCTATCATAAATAGTATTAACCCCTAATCTGCCCTCCCTAACATCGCCGACACCTACCTTCAATTATTAACCCCTAAACTTCCGATCGGAGCTCACCGCTATTCTAATAAATGGATTAACCCCTAAAGCTAAGTCTAACCCTAACACTAACACCCCCCTAACTTAAATATAATTTACATCTAACGAAATAAATTAACTCTTATTAAATAAATTATTCCTATTTAAAGCTAAATACTTACCTGTAAAATAAATCCTAATATAGCTACAATATAAATTATAATTATATTGTAGCTATTTTAGGATTAATATTTATTTTGCAGGCAACTTTGTAATTATTTTAACCAGGTACAATAGCTATTAAATAGTTAAGAACTATTTAATAGTTACCTAGTTAAAATAATAACAAATTTACCTGTAAAATAAATCCTAACCTAAGATATAATTAAACCTAACACTACCCTATCAATAAAATAATTAAATAAACTACCTACAATTACCTACAATTAACCTAACACTACACTATCAATAAATTAATTAAACACAATTGCTACAAATAAATACAATTAAATAAACTAGCTAAAGTACAAAAAAATAAAAAAGAACTAAGTTACAGAAAATAAAAAAATATTTACAAACATAAGAAAAATATTACAACAATTTTAAACTAATTACACCTACTCTAAGCCCCCTAATAAAATAACAAAGCCCCCCAAAATAAAAAATTCCCTACCCTATTCTAAATTAAAAAAGTTACAAGCTCTTTTACCTTACCAGCCCTGAACAGGGCCCTTTGCGGGGGCATGCCCCAAGAATTTCAGCTCTTTTGCCTGTAAAAAAAACATACAATACCCCCCCCCAACATTACAACCCACCACCCACATACCCCTAATCTAACCCAAACCCCCCTTAAATAAACCTAACACTAATCCCCTGAAGATCTTCCTACCTTGTCTTCACCATCCAGGTATCACCGATCCGTCCTGGCTCCAAGATCTTCATCCAACCCAAGCGGGGGGTTGGCGATCCATAATCCGGTGCTCCAAAGTCTTCCTCCTATCCGGCAAGAAGAGGACAATCCGGACCGGCAAACATCTTCTCCAAGCGGCATCTTCGATCTTCTTCCATCCGGTGCGGAGCGGGTCCATCTTGAAGCAGGCGACGCGGATCCATCCTCTTCTTCCGATGTCTCCCGACTAATGACGGTTCCTTTAAGGGACGTCATCCAAGATGGCGTCCCTCGAATTCCGATTGGCTGATAGGATTCTATCAACCAATCGGAATTAAGGTAGGAATTTTCTGATTGGCTGATGGAATCAGCCAATCAGAATCAAGTTCAATCCGATTGGCTGATCCAATCAGCCAATCAGATTGAGCTCGCATTCTATTGGCTGTTCCGATCAGCCAATAGAATGCGAGCTCAATCTGATTGGCCCCAATCGGATTGAACTTGATTCTGATTGGCTGATTCCATCAGCCAATCAGAAAATTCCTACCTTAATTCCGATTGGCTGATAGAATCCTATCAGCCAATCGGAATTCGAGGGACGCCATCTTGGATGACGTCCCTTAAAGGAACCGTCATTAGTCGGGAGACATCGGAAGAAGAGGATGGATCTGCGTCGCCTGCTTCAAGATGGACCCGCTCCGCACCGGATGGAAGAAGATCGAAGATGCCGCTTGGAGAAGATGTTTGCCGGTCCGGATGTCCTCTTCTTGCCGGATAGGAGGAAGACTTTGGAGCACCGGATTATGGATCGCCAACCCCCGCTTGGGTTGGATGAAGATCTTGGTGCCAGGACGGATCGGTGATACCTGGATGGTGAAGACAAGGTAGGAAGATCTTCAGGGGATTAGTGTAGGTTTATTTAAGGGGGGTTTGGGTTAGATTAGGGGTATGTGGGTGGTGGGTTGTAATGTTGGGGGGGGGGTATTGTATGTTTTTTTTTACAGGCAAAAGAGCTGATTTTCTTGGGGCATGCCCCGCAAAGGGCCCTGTTCAGGGCTGGTAAGGTAAAGAGCTTGTAACTTTTTTAATTTAGAATAGGGTAGGGAATTTTTTATTTTGGGGGCTTTGTTATTTTATTAGGGGGCTTAGAGTAGTTGTAATTAGTTTAAAATTGTTGTAATATTTTTCTTATGTTTGTAAATATTTTTTTATTTTCTGTAACTTAGTTCTTTTTTATTTTTTGTACTTTAGCTAGTTTATTTAATTGTATTTATTTTGTAGCAATTGTGTTTAATTAATTTATTGATAGTGTAGTGTTAGGTTAATTGTAGGTAATTGTAGGTAGTTTATTTAATTATTTTATGATAGGGTAGTGTTAGGTTTAATTATAACTTAGGTTAGGATTTATTTTACAGGTAAATTTGTTATTATTTTAACTAGGTAACTATTAAATAGTTCTTAACTATTTAATAGCTATTGTACCTGGTTAAAATAATTACAAAGTTGCCTGTAAAATAAATATTAATCCTAAAATAGCTATAATATAATTATAATTTATATTGTAGCTATATTAGGATTTATTTTACAGGTAAGTATTTAGCTTTAAATAGGAATAAGTTATTTAATAAGAGTTATTTATTTCGTTAGATAAAAATTATATTTAACTTAGGGGGGTGTTAGTGTTAGGGTTAGACTTAGCTTTAGGGGTTAATACATTTATTAGAATAGCGGTGAGCTCCGGTCGGCAGATTAGGGGTTAATAATTGAAGTTAGGTGTCGGCGATGTTAGGGAGGGCAGATTAGGGGTTAATACTATTTATGATAGGGTTAGTGAGGCGGATTAGGGGTTAATACATTTATTATAGTAGCGCTCAGGTCCGCTCGGCAGATTAGGGGTTAATAAGTGTAGGCAGGTGTCGGCGACGTTGAGGGGGGCAGATTAGGGGTTAATAAATATAATATAGGGGTCGGCGATGTTAGGGGCAGCAGATTAGGGGTACATAGGGATAACGTAGGTGGCGGCGATTTGCGGTCGGAAGATTAGGGGTTAATTATTGTAAGTAGCTGGCGGCGACGTTGTGGGGGCAGGTTAGGGGTTAATAAATATAATATAGGGGTCGGCGGGGTTAGGGGCAGCAGATTAGGGGTACATAAATATAACGTAGGTGGCGGTCGGCAGATTAGGGGTTAAAAATTTTAATCGAGTGGCGGCGGTGTGGGGGGGACCTCGGTTTAGGGGTACATAGGTAGTTTATGGGTGTTAGTGTACTTTAGGGTACAGTAGTTAAGAGCTTTATAAACCGGCGTTAGCCAGAAAGCTCTTAACTCCTGCTATTTTCAGGCGGCTGGAGTTTTGTCGTTAGAGCTCTAACGCTCACCTTCAGAAACGACTCTAAATACCAGCGTTAGAAAGATCCATTGAAAAGATAGGCTACGCAAATGGCGTAGGGGGATCTGCGGTATGGAAAAGTCGCGGCTGAAAAGTGAGCGTTAGACCCTTTAATCACTGACTCCAAATACCAGCGGGCGGCCAAAACCAGCGTTAGGAGCCTCTAACGCTGGTTTTGACGGCTACCGCCGAACTCCAAATCTAGGCCTGAATATACATATATAAAACAATTACTATGCTAATCATAATCATGCAATGATAAAGCTAAGAGAAAAATATATAAAGACAAATAATAAGATTACATTGGAGATGTTAATCTTAAAGTCATTTACAATTGTCTTACATATATGATTTTTGAAAAAAAATTATTTTTGGTAGGTCCCTTTAAGGATCAACAAGATAAACTTGAGCTTTCAAAAAATAACATGAAGAATGAGGACAAAGAATCGTGCAATGACATGTCTTTTATTAGTATGTAAGAAAACATCAACAACGTTTAGAAATAATCTTGTAAAAATAAGGAATATTTGAGCCATATGACAAGGTAACAGAGTGCATCACAGTCCATGAAGAGAGTTGCCAAGGGCCACCATAGCCCCATTGGAGACATATGACAAGGTAAAAGAGTGCATCACAGTCCATGAAGAGAGTTGCCAAGGGCCACCATAGCCCCATTGGAGACATATGACAAGGTAAAAGAGTGCATCACAGTCCATGAAGAGAGTTACCAAGGGCCACCATAGCCCCATTGGAGACATATGACAAGGTAACACAGTGCATCACAGTCCATGAAGAGAGTTGCCAAGGGCCACCATAGCCCCATTGGAGACATATGACAAGGTAACACAGTGCATCACAGTCCATGAAGAGAGTTGCCAAGGGCCACCATAGCCCCATTGGAGACATATGACAAGGTAACACAGTGCATCACAGTCCATGAAGAGAGTTGCCAAGGGCCACCATAGCCCCATTGGAGACATATGACAAGGTAACACAGTGCATCACAGTCCATCACAGCCCATGAAGAGAGTTGCCAAGGGCCACCATAGCCCCATTGGAGACATATGACAAGGTAAAAGAGTGCATCACAGTCCATGAAGAGAGTTACCAAGGGCCACCATAGCCCCATTGGAGACATATGACAAGGTAACACAGTGCATCACAGTCCACGAAGAGAGTTGCCAAGGGCCACCATAGCCCCATTGGAGACATATGACAAGGTAAAAGAGTGCATCACAGTCCATGAAGAGAGTTACCAAAGGCCACCATAGCCCCATTGGAGACATATGACAAGGTAACACAGTGCATCACAGTCCATGAAGAGAGTTGCCAAGGGCCACCATAGCCCCATTGGAGACATATGACAAGGTAAAAGAGTGCATCACAGTCCATGAAGAGAGTTGCCAAGGGCCACCATAGCCCCATTGGAGACATATGACAAGGTAAAAGAGTGCATCACAGTCCATGAAGAGAGTTGCCAAGGGCCACCATAGCCCCATTGGAGACATATGACAAGGTAACACAGTGCATCACAGTCCATGAAGAGAGTTGCCAAGGGCCACCATAGCCCCATTGGAGACATATGACAAGGTAAAAGAGTGCATCACAGTCCATGAAGAGAGTTGCCAAGGGCCACCATAGCCCCATTGGAGACATATGACAAGGTAAAAGAGTGCATCACAGTCCATGAAGAGAGTTGCCAAGGGCCACCATAGCCCCATTGGAGACATATGACAAGGTAACACAGTGCATCACAGTCCATGAAGAGAGTTGCCAAGGGCCACCATAGCCCCATTGGAGACATATGACAAGGTAAAAGAGTGCATCACAGTCCATGAAGAGAGTTGCCAAGGGCCACCATAGCCCCATTGGAGACATATGACAAGGTAAAAGAGTGCATCACAGTCCATGAAGAGAGTTACCAAGGGCCACCATAGCCCCATTGGAGACATATGACAAGGTAACACAGTGCATCACAGTCCATGAAGAGAGTTGCCAAGGGCCACCATAGCCCCATTGGAGACATATGACAAGGTAACACAGTGCATCACAGTCCATGAAGAGAGTTGCCAAGGGCCACCATAGCCCCATTGGAGACATATGACAAGGTAACACAGTGCATCACAGTCCATGAAGAGAGTTGCCAAGGGCCACCATAGCCCCATTGGAGACATGTGACAAGGTAAAAGAGTGCAACAGGCACAACAATAAACTTTGAAAAAGGCCAAATGGCAACAATAAAAAAAAACATCAACATGTGGACGGAGGATTCTTATCTGCCACCTTGGAGCATCTCCAGATCCTCCACTTACTGGTCATCCTCTTCATCGTCCTGTGCATGTCCAACTCCAGATTCAGGCCTTGAACTTAATCGCATAATTTCACGCAGAGTCAAGTCCTGAACCCGGAGCTGGGCCTGCATGGTGTCGTTCATCCCTCTCAGGATAGCTGCGTTCCTCAACACGGCCTGCTCTACTCTTGCTATACCTTCTAGCATGAGCCATGCTGAGTCACAGCCTAAAATAAAGAATAAATTAAATATTAATGATAATTACACAACAGACGAAAAAATAAGCAAAGATACATTGTCATCATAAAGACAAATCATTCTTTACATCAATTAGTTTAAATTTATTCTTTACACATGAAATATGTTATTCAGACAGACCGAAATCATTAAAGGGACAGTTTACTCAAACATGTTGTCCCCTTTAATTGGTTTTAGATGATCCACTTATACAGCTTGAGTGTATCAAATCTTGTTAAAGGATTTACATTGTACTTACATTAGCAATTTAAATATTTTAATTATACTGTGGTAGGCACACCTATCCTTAAACATTTTGGCATTGAGGACAAGCTGTGTAAACATAGCAACATGAAGAAATTACATTCCCACTGGGTTAGACAAGAGATAATGTATAAACATTTGTACATTAATTGTTGGATCCAAGTAGTGGTGATTGGTATATGTAGTGATATCAAATTAAAGGGACACTGAACCTAAATATTTAATTGACTGATTCAGATAGAGCATGACATTACAAATATTTAAAAATTACACATATTCTTTAAATGTTTGAATTCTATAGCTAGATTTTGAATGCAAGAATGTCGGTTTTTAGGGCAGGCCATATTTGTTTATCAACTTTGTTTGTCCCTGCTGGTTGATGGATACATTCATCCAACAATAAAGAAATGATGTCCACAATTATTTTCTATTTAAAATTAATTATAGGCATTTCTTTGTTTCAATAAAGATATCAAGAGAATGAAGAATAATTCATAAGAGTAGTAAATTATAAATTTGATTAACATTGCATGCTCTATTTGAATCACAATAGAAAATATTTACCTTCAGTGTACCTTTAAGTATCTTATAATGTTGATTTTGAATGATACTTACAGCTGTGCCTGGGAAGGACAATCCGACACCCAGGACAATGAAGGTTGAGACAGGGGGGAGGGATGGGATTGGGTTGGGGAGGGATGGGATTGGCTTGGGGAGGGATGAGCTGCTGCTCCGGGGACAGGCTGTACAGCTGGGGAGTGGGAAGTTGGGGTCTGGGCAGCTGTAAGGGCCATAATACGGGGAGAGCGGCGAAGGGGGTTGTAGGGGCATTTTTTGGGAGGGACAGGAAATGATAAATGGGAAGGGCCGGCAGGGGTATGGGCATGGGCAGGAGTCTGGGGCATGGGCAGTGGTCTGGGCATGGGCAGGGGGTCTGGGCCTGGGCAGGGGTCTGGGCATGGGCAGGGGTCTGGGCATGGGCAGGGGTCTGGGCATGGGCAGGGGTCTGTGACTGGTCAGGGGACTGGGCAGGGGCGGAAACCAGATGACCAGAAGTGGCGGATCCATCTGAAAATTTAAAAAATATATATTAACATCTCATACATCATGAAATCAAATCAACGCATTTCAAATTGATTATGTTTTCAATATACTTAGAAGTGTGTTTGAATTTGTAAACAATTATGAAATGAGGATATGGTATGCATATAGGCACTCAGATGAATATCAATTACTGTCTGTACAATTATAACATTATTATTGTGTTTTGGCCTGGAATATGCATGTGACATAATGATGGCATGAATTATACATTTTTTTAAAAAATAATATTTTCATGCTGCCTGATATAGAAAGGGGGGCAGTAGTGTATTTGAACAGACAAATAATATTTCTTTTTAAAGTGCAAAAGCTATAGACTTTAAATGTCTTCAATGAAATGATTTAAAAAAAGCAACATGTTGGAAACATGATAGATATATTTCACATACCATTAGACTCCAAGGCAGCCTCTTCCTCCTCCGTCACATATGTTAAATCAATCTCTGTAAAACATAACATGTTGTGTACACGTTAAGAACAGATATTATAACATATGTTACTGTTGTTCAAAGACACACATCAATGTTGCATTAAAGATATACACACCCAAAGTTATGATTTACATCATTTTGATGGAGCATACAAATTACATTAGATTTGTTATTCTCAATGATTCATATTTTCGATGTATTGTTTGTATTAATTTAAAAATCATAAAAGCATAGTACATAGAACATTTAAGATTTCTCATGTGTGTATCACTTGATGACTGTTGTCAAAAATGAACATGGAAACAAACATATGCTATACATCTTCTGAATAACAAATGTGTAGACTAATAAAGTTTTAATTATTAATCTTTCAATATTAAAAGAAAATTAATATATAATCAGAAGATAAAATTATATGTTTGTTTCAAATGCTATGCTTCATCAGAATCATGCTCATAATATTGATTACCAATACACCTTCAATGACATATAAATGAGTCAATGGACTTACCAGGAGACCGCAAAGGCGGCTCTGTGTCACTGCTGGA
This sequence comes from Bombina bombina, assembly GCF_027579735.1. NCBI lineage: Eukaryota > Metazoa > Chordata > Amphibia > Anura > Bombinatoridae > Bombina > Bombina bombina. The sequence continues at coordinate 498,634,489 of NC_069503.1, read as the reverse complement.
TTCCTGTGGGCTCACCACACCAACTCTCTCTATGAATGATATAGATATATATTAGTAAACACATTTGGGATATCACTAAATCACATCTGTAATCGAATTTTAAGATTAATCAACTTGAAAATGTGAAGAATAGAGCAGTCATTAAACCAAAAAATGCTTGATTGAATCAAGGGGATTCTGTTAAAAATGATGTATTGAACATATGTTTAATTTCAGACTATATTAGACATCAAACTCATCTCATACGATGCTATTGCATATCTAAATATACCCATTGATCAATGTTCTTAAAAGAATACACACAAACCACATTTTGAAGAACAGCTGTTGACAAATCTAAACAAACACATGTGGCACATCGAGCCATTTGTGCAATTTACAGTAATCTTGTTTAGGACACAACACATATTTATCACAATACAAAACCAAATTGATTAGTACAAATATGTAATCATGGTGCTGTTAGAGTATGCTGATATCTATAAAGTAACTCCAACAGTGAATATGTGAATTATATATCAATATTGTTTAATCCAAAGAATGTAAAGATGAATGAATCTATTGTTTATTAAAGTGACACTGACATGATTTATTTAAATCATTGATTTCTCTGTTCAAACTGTTCAAAATGATTTAACATTGACTCCTATTATAATTTGAATGTTGCTACATTTTAATCTTAAAGGCAGATAAGCAATATTGTATTCAATAAATATTGTTTGTTGAAGGTATCCACCAATCATCAATAACAACCCAGGTTGGTCAACCAAAATTGAGATGCAGATAAACGTACATTCTTGATTTTAAAATACATTTAGCAATAGAATATTTCACATATGATGATAGTATTATATTTAAATGTTTATTAATATTGCATACTCTATCTGAATGACAACATTAATAATTGTAGCTCAGTATCCCTTTAATATAAAATTATATTGATTTGACAATGTTGGTGTTAATGAATTCTCTACTCCATATGTTGATGTAATGAATGGGATTGAGCATGCAATTCAAATATAATATGTTATTTAAGGATATCCGAAGAATTATTTAATTTTCATCTATTAAAGGGACATTACATATAAATATTGAACAATGTGGATTTAGTATGTAATGTTCTGTCCATGTTTCTAAGACAAATGTCAATTAAAATGAGACATACCATACTGTGACAAGCCCTGCCTTAAGGATCCAGCAGCAACATCCATATCTGTAATATATTAAATGAGGATTGCATATCATTAATACAAATCATGCCATGTTTAAAATCTTTACATTATTAGCAAATCAATTTAAAACTATTAATCCTTTGGTAGTCCCATGAGTTAATTGTTTCCTCAATTCAATTCATGATAGATATATCCTGTACTCTTATTTTCAATCAGTTGTGTTGTTTACTGTAGCTTTAATTATTTTTTGGTGTTATTTCATTCTCATCAATTGATGGGCATATGTTATAATTTATTTGGATTCTTCTTTTTTTATTATGTATAATATTGAAAATAAGAATACTGTATTCTTCACATATATAATAATTCACATTTCATTTTGACCAACATGTATAAAGCAATGCCACTTACATCAAAGCCATGTTAATGTGTATGCGCAATTCCATTTTCGTGATCATTGCGCAATGATTCAAAGCAGAATTACGCATCCGCCATTTGACCAACATGTATAAAGCAATGCCACTTACAGCTAACCCATGTTAACGTGTATGCAAAATTCCATTTTCGCTCTGTGACGCATATTCTGTAGAGCGCAAGACACATCATTCCTATTTCATGTGTCACTAATCTAAAATCAGATATATAAACATCATATGTAGTGTATGTTGTGAGATCTGTATAGGTTTAGTATCTGACTATATACACATTTTTTGATTAAAAAAAAAAAATTAAGATATTATATGAAGTTGGATAATTACCTGGTTCAGATTCTCCATCTCCTCCATAACCGCAACCTCATATCTCCGAATCTCCTCATGATCTGATCCTGGGTCCTCTGGACGTCACACACCAATCTAACCGCATTGGTGATAGACTCCCAGAGGGCCTTCTTAACAGGCGCATCTGTCAACCTCCTCTTGTTCCCAAACAGCTGGGGATAAAAGTCCTTGATGGCGTGGACCAGTGCAGCGCTCTCCTCCTTGGTGAACCTGGGAGCTGACATGCCTGCTGGGTTGTCCAATAAATATATTATAATAATAATAATATAAACTGCCTGCAGGCATTAGAGAACTGACAAAGATGGCAACGTGTAATGGACTTTTATATGGTGAAGTAAACATGAGATGCACCATGGGACAAGTTATCTGTACATCTGATTGGATAAAAGTTTGAAATATTGTTAGAATGTCTGTGAGACCATCCTGACTCAAGTTGTGTTTGTGTGATGAACTCTGATTGGCCGTTCCTTAATGTTTCATATCTTAGTAACTTCCTTACACATACCTCATGGTGGTGCTGTTACTTCATTTTTCATGTAGACTTATTTGTAACTCATGGGCCTGTCATGCGGATATGTGTGACGCAGATTTAATATCCGTGATCCGTTAAATATTAATGATTAAATTCTCTTTAACATCTAATACTGTCACATTATTAAATGTTGTAGACATTTCTCGGTTTAATAACGGTCTGTTTCTTTGATACAAATACACATTTAATATTGTATGTCTTTATTGTTCATAAAATCCATTTATTGACTTATTGTGAAGTATTGATATTGCTCTATTAAATGTATTTCATAATGCACATTGATTGTGTGCTATTGCGTGACATTAGACTCTAATGTTTAAAGATGCTAATCTGGTGTTTCAAGATGCGTTTCCCACGCAATATTTCTGAATGTTCAAATTCAGGTTATAAGGTCAGTAACTTGGATAATCTGTTTATAAATGTTAAACTACAGGTTTGTTTGTTATTAGTAAATAAACCTCGAGCTTGTATTTGTCTGAAGTGCTCATATATGTTATTGTGCAATGGCGCCTTTATTTTTAAATAGACATTACAAACAAACAATTGTATCAAATGATCTGTAGAGATAGAAGATTGTTTAGACTTTAAAATGTAAATCAATGTATCTTAGTATTTAGATATCCTCAACAGAAGAAATTTAAATGCACATGGTTGAGACAATCACATAAGGCATCTCAGTGCATCCACCAATCTTCATCTACTGAGCCTATCTCGATATGCTTTTCAAGCAAAGTATGTCAAGATAGGAAGAGAAGTAAATACACTATTTAAATCTCTTAAAGGGACACTGTCCAAACAAATTTAGCGTTGGTGATTCAGATTGAGCATGAAATGTTAATCAACGTTATAATTTAATCCGATTCTCAAATGTTAACAATTATCTTGTTATCTTTCTTTGCAAATCAATAATGATATTTGAGATTACAGACAATTGTTTCAAAAAACCTGGGTTGTCCTTGATGATTGTTGGATAAATTAATCCACCACAAAAAACCAAGTTCAGTCCAGAGTACTGAAGCAAATAAATTATCTATTTTATGCATTATTTTTAAAGTAATGATAGCAACATCACAAGGAGCATTCATAATATGAGACGATTTTTAAAGTTGCTTAAAATAGAATACTCATTCAGAATGTATAAATCATTAATTTTTTAACTGTCTCCCTTTAAGTATATTTTTAGTTCATGTCCCTTTAAATAAACATTTCACAATAATGCTTGAAATATCAGAAACCTAGGCACCTTCCTTTTGATAAATTAGTATAACATATGAGTATATCAAATTTAGATTAACTTCTGGATTGTTTTACACACTGACTGAAATATATATTGTAAAGGAGGTATTTCGGAGTCTTCAGCTTAGAGGGACATTAAGCTATATGTTATGTATGCATTTTGGATAAGATTATAATATTTGAACAACTTAATATGTTTTGGTATTCAATCATTAGATTGTAATTATATATATTTTTGGATTAAATACATATCTACATAGGCTATTTTGATGCTGATTGTTGGTTGCACATAGATACCTTATGTAATTGACTAAAATATGTGCATTGATGTTTTTTTTCAAAGTATATTTAAAGACTGAATGTAATTCTATAGTACTTTATAAATATGTTTAAATTCTTTTATGAATTATTTAAAAATCAATACACAATATACTTTGTGAATGTCCCTTTAAGGACAAAAACATTTGTAATGTTGATTTAACATTGTCAAAATAAACTAAAGGGGAATGAAAATTATACATAGATATGTGATGTCTAACCCAAGAGGTAAGATTTTAAAAACTACATAATATTATTAACTATAGTTAAATGACTCCACTAGAAAATCAAATCGATTAACCTGCCATCCAATAACTAGCTTGTGAAAAATATCAAGTTAAATGAACTACCATTTATAAATGTAAAAATTAAAATAATTTAGCAAATAATGTTTTGAGATACCTAAGGAAGATACAAGATCTTATAAAATTAATTTTACATTCAACAACACTGTCACTTTAATGTAATTGAACCACTTCCCCTTCTTAAAAGTGAAAACAAATAATTTTTGAGAAATTGACTACATATCCGAAATTATTTTAACATCTAAGAATTTCAAAAGAAAAGCATTGATGGATCTCACTCCCCAATGCATGTTAAAAAAGATAGTTTAATGTAAGATTGTCGGAATCAGTGGATTTTCCACAATTAATGCATTATTTTATCTTATGCATGTGCTTGTCAAATAGACAACTACCAGTCATGGGAGTCAAATTGTTTTTTATTGACAGATTATATGGATATTTATTATAATCTGTTCCAAAGAGTGTATTTAATACTAAAATGTTTATTATTACCATTTTAAAATTTAATAGTTTCTGAACCAAAAAGAAAAAAATATTCCTGGAAGTCATCAGATGCCAATCTGAAATGTAATTTTTTTTTTAAAAAAAGTTAATACACACGTAGTCAAAGATTCATAAAATACATTTACAATCATCTTGTGTCTATGCTCTAACTTTGTTCAACATTTTAAAGATATTTATTAATTATATTTAAAAAAAAACAAAAACAAAAAATATTATATTGTGTAATAAAATAAAAAAAAAAAATCTGATTTTCTAATTATACATAAAAATGTATATCACATTTCAATAATATATATGTTGAACATAAATGTCATATTTCATGTCCATTCAAATACCTCTATATCAACTATAATATGTATTCCTTTTTATGATTGTGATCCCTAAATATCTAATGATGAAATATGTATGACTAATGTATGTAAGCTACCAATAATCAACATTCTTCCTGTGATTCTTAACTAGCATGCATTGGTACACCAACCTGGATAATGCATGGTCTTTGAAAGTCAATTCAGGGGTAAAAAGTTGATCTTCAATAGGTGTCTTATTCATCATTTCAAAAATAGAGGACTGTGAAATACCATCTAAAAATTTGAAAATCATCTAAGTGTCTCCAATAGGATGCCTCAACAGCCTTATTCTATTAAATAGTTGGCACTTACCATGTGAACATGTCTTTGTATGGTTTTCAAGGTCAGCAGATTTGAAAGATAATGCCAGACATGATCCCATTGGTATACTTCAATTTCAATCTTGGCTTTTTCCACTGTCAGTCTGGGCAATCTTCACTGTCAGGCTTCTAATTCTTCCCTTTCAGTCTTTAGATTAAGTCAGCTCCCTAATGGCATAGAAAGTTTATTCAAAATTACTACAAGTGTGTGAATCATTTCTGTAGCCCTCTCCCACCCCCCATTTCATAAGAAATTTCTGTCACTAGCTTACTGTGTAGCATCTTGTGTTATGTTCTATCAAGTGTGAAGATGAGTCATATTGAGCAGAACAAACCTCTAATGTGTGACATTGAACCATAGTCATGCTAGAGGATCCCTTTCTGATTATTTTCATTTTAAGTAATGTGTAAACTAAATACTAGTTTATAAAATGTATGCCATATGATGTATTTGTATACAATTCATGCCAGCAACAGTCCAGACATTTATACTTACCAGCTGATGTCCTCTTTAAAAACCAGGTGGCAAAGACTCGCTACAGTACCCAATGGCCAGAGCATCACCTATATTAATAAATGAAACACATTTTTAGCATTTGATGAACAATCCTAACATGTTTGCACAATTCTCTACTTGTCATTTCCCTAGAGTTCACATCTATTGATAATACTCCAGTCTAACTTCTATTCTTTACCGTCTAAAGTTGCGGTTGATGATGTCTGCTCTGACATTGAGCCCCTCGTCCCGGAATGGCCCCTCTAGAACAGGATCATCCTCCTCATCTCTGAGGAGGTTTCTGTCCGGCCGGACGGCCTGCAGCATCCCAGCCCGCTGTGCAATATTATGCAGGACGCTACAGGCTACAACGATCTTAGCCACCTTCTTTGGGTTGTACTGGAGGGCTCCTCCCGACCTGTCCAGGCACCTGAACCTCATCTTCAGGAGCCCGAACATCCGTTCAACCACGCCCTGGTTCTCTTATGAGCCCTATTGTAGCGCTCCTCAGACACATCAGTCGGGCTACGCAAGGGGGTAATGAGCCAAGGCCGGCTCATGTACCCAGAATCACCTATAAATTATGAACAGAACATAATTCCAAAAGAATCCTCAAAATAGTATTTGTAGTACAATAAAAAGTTTTGTACACGATAATCCATTAACAAATGTTTATTTTAACTTTAAAATATCTAGTTCAATATTATTCTCTATCTTCCCATTTCAGCTAAGACATGCTACATATGCGTATTTCTCCTAAATCAAGCCTTGTGTAAAATGCTAACTACATGGTTACATTACATTCTCTATATGAGCATTTAAGGTAAGACATGCTACATATCTGCATTGAACTAAAAGACATTTGCTGAAAGAGACAATGACATGGTTAAATTGCATTAGCTAATATCTTCCCATTTCAGCTAAGACATGCTACATATGCGTATTTCTCCTAAATCAAGCCTTGTGTAAAATGCTAACTACATGGTTACATTACATTCTCTATCTGAGCATTTAAGGTAAGACATGCTACATATCTGCATTGAACTAAAAGACATTTGCTGAAAGAGACAATGACATGGTTAAATTGCATTAGCTAATATCTTCCCATTTCAGCTAAGACATTCTACATATGCGTATTTCTCCTAAATCAAGCCTTGTGTAAAATGCTAACTACATGGTTACATTACATTCTCTATCTGAGCATTTAAGGTAAGACATGCTACATATCTGCATTGAACTAAAAGACATTTGCGGAAAGAGACAATGACATGGTTAAATTGCATTAGCTAATATCTTCCTATTTCAGCTAAGACATGCTACATATGCGTATTTCTCCTAAATCAAGGCTTGTGTAAAATGCTAACTACATGGTTACATTACATTCTCTATCTGAGCATTTAAGGTAAGACATGCTACATATCTGCATTGAACTAAAAGACATTTGCGGAAAGAGACAATGACATGGTTAAATTGCATTAGCTAATATCTTCCCATTTCAGCTAAGACATGCTACATATGCGTATTTCTCCTAAATCAAGCCTTGTGTAAAATGCTAACTACATGGTTACATTACATTCTCTATCTGAGCATTTAAGGTAAGACATGCTACATATCTGCATTGAACTAAAAGACATTTGCTGAAAGAGACAATGACATGGTTAAATTGCATTAGCTAATATCTTCCCATTTCAGCTAAGACATGCTACATATGTGTATTTCTCCTAAATCAAGCCTTGTGTAAAATGCTAACTGGTTACATTACATTCTCTATCTGAGCATTTAAGTTAAGACATGCTACATATCTGCATTGAACTAAAAGACATTTGCGGAAAGAGACAATGACATGGTTAAATTGCATTAGCTAATATCTTCCCATTTCAGCTAAGACATGCTACATATGCGTATTTCTCCTAAATCAAGGCTTGTGTAAAATGCTAACTACATGGTTACATTACATTCTCTATCTGAGCATTTAAGGTAAGACATGCTACATATCTGCATTGAACTAAAAGACATTTGCGGAAAGAGACAATGACATGGTTAAATTGCATTAGCTAATATCTTCCCATTTCAGCTAAGACATGCTACATATGCGTATTTCTCCTAAATCAAGCCTTGTGTAAAATGCTAACTACATGGTTACATTACATTCTCTATCTGAGCATTTAAGGTAACACATGCTACATATCTGCATTGAACTAAAAGTAGACATTAGCGGGGGGAAAATATATGGTTAAATTGCATCCTATAGCTGAACATTACGCTAACATTTTAAAACTACAGTGGCAATTGTCAAACTAATTAACCATGTTGTGCACAAATACTCACCAACGAGATAACCAGGGGGCATTTGTCTTTCCTCAAACTGTCTCCACAGGGACGACAGAGAGAGGATGCGGGCATCATGACAAGCCCCTCCAAAATTCGCACACACATGCATAATCCTCATCTGTGCGTCACAAACATACTGCACGTTGAGGCTATGAAAATGTTTGTGATTTCTGAAGGGCGAGTCATCAATTGGAGCACGCGCTTCAGGCGCCTCCAATCACCATCATTCTGTGGGAATCCTATGTATTGCTTACTGATACGTACCATGGCGTCCAGAAAGCTATCAAACACCCCAGAGAATGTACCTTGAGCCAGGCCATGCATGTACAGTTCTCCGGATTGAAAACTCCCGGAGGCCAGGACGTATAGACAGCTTAGCATCTTACTAATGGCGGGAACAGCAGTCCTTATTCTTATACGTGGCTCCAAATGAGGTTTAAGAAGATCGTAAAGGCCAATGAGCTGTTCGCGATCGAGCTGGTACTTATCAAAAACCTCAAAGTCGCTCATGTTTTCCAAGGTGGGTCTCACCCTGTAGACACGAGGACCTCGAACCAGACGACCCCTTTGTCTCAGTCTGAGCCGCCGAGGCTGCCTGATTCGACCAACAGCTAGTTCGCCAATAGCAGCACCAGCAGCGTCTACCATGTCATCGTCATCCATCTTTCAAAACAGCGTAACAAGGTAAGCACTTGATCTGATGTGGATCACAAGTGATGCATTGGCCATGTTGTTTGGGGGATTTATAGTACAATTAGTCCAATGGTAGTGAGTTTGTAATGATTGCTGATTGTATTCACCTGTTTGTATGTGAGCGGCGCGAATGCTTTCACAGTGGGCGTTTATTTGTTGTTTGCTGAAATGTTATTTTGCAACAATGAATCTCAATGTGAAAGTGTCAAATATCACACATACAGTGCATGTTTGTAATGTTTGATCATATGCGTAATCAATATTTCTTAAACGCGATCTTATAGTAACAAGCACACGTCCAGGCTAACATGAATGAAAGTGCATAGTTGTGTATAATGTGCATCGAATGTGATCTATCAATGTTGCTGCAATATTGTTTGTAAACGATAAAGTAACATCTGCCATCTGTAGTATTGTATATATATAAGTGATTGCCGAGCAGTCAATATTGTATGCGTCCCTTTAAAATGGCACTAATACTGAATAACTTCCGGCTGTCATCTGTAGTATTGTATATATAAGTGATTGCCGAGCTGTCAATATTGTATGCGTCCCTTTCAAATCGCAATAATAATTCCGAAATTCCCGTCTGCCATCTGTAGTATTGTATATATAAGTGATTGCCGAGCAGTCAATATTGTATGCGTCCCTTTAAAATCGCAATAATAATTCCGAACTTCCCGTCTGCCATCTGTAGTATTGTATATATAAGTGATTGCCGAGCTGTCAATATTGTATGCGTCCCATTCAAATCTCAATAATACTGAATAACTTCCGGCTGTCATCTGTAGTATTGTATATATAAGTGATTGCCGAGCTGTCAATATTGTATGAGTCCCATTAAAATGGCACTAATAGTGAATAACTTCCGGATGTCATCTGTAGTATTGTATATATAAGTGATTGCCAAGCTGTCAATATTGTATGCGTCCCTTTAAAATCGCAATAATAATTCCGAACTTCCCGTCTGCCATCTGTAGTATTGTATATATAAGTGATTGCCGAGCTGTCAATATTGTATGCGTCCCTTTAAAATCGCAATAATAATTCCGAACTTCCCGTCTGCCATCTGTAGTATTGTATATATAAGTGATTGCCGATCTGTCAATATTGTATGCGTCCCTTTCAAATCGCAGTAATACTGAATAACTTCCGGCTGTCATCTGTAGTATTGTGTATATATAAGTGATTGCTGAGATGTCAATATTGTATGCGTCCCATTCAAATGGCACTAATGCTGAATAACTTCCGGCTGTCATCTGTAGTATTGTATATATAAGTGATTGCCGAGATGTCAATATTGTATGCGTCCCATTCAAATGGCACTAATACTGAAGAACTTCCGGCTGTCATCTGTAGTATTATATATATAAGTGATTTGCGATCTGACAATATTTATTAATTGTCCCATTGAAATCGCCCTAATAATGCTGTTCCAAACTGTTGTTTACGTATATGTTGCATTGTAGTATTGAGTGTTAAAGTTCAGAAAGGGGCGGTACAGTGGTGAATCTGTGATGTGTATGGTTGAATCTTCTAATGACGTCATGATATTATTAAGCTGCCTATGTAGTTCTGAAATCCTCATTGTGTTGTTGTATTTGACTACATTGTTATTGTGTGCTGAATAAAATCTAAATGTGTGCTTTGTGGTTGCGTGATGGGTGATGCGTGTTATGTACATGTACATATATATTGTGATTGTGTCCCACATATGCTGACTTCTATATAGCGGTCTGGCATTGTTGTTCCTTCCCATAAAGTGACATCTGTAATCTGGTGTAATGATGTTCTTGTTGTACGTAATTCCTAATGGTTTCTGGTGATGGAATCATGATGTTAAAAGTACAGTAAAATCCATATGTTGTGTTTTGTGATTCCTCGAGAGAATGTAATGTGTTTTTCCCCCATCATTTGAATGCACATGTATGAGTGAATGCTAAAAGTAATGTATGTGCATCCATGACTGATCATGTGTTAAGCCTATGTAGATATGCTGTTGCTGCAAGCATATGAGTTGAATAACTGAAATGCAATAATAAAGGTAAATGAGAATTGTTTCCCATTGTGTAGTGTTTGTGAATCCTGAAAAGTTGACATTATTTTTGTGTCCGTTTAAATGTAATATTTTTAAAACAAAAATGTTGTTACTAGTGATGTTGAATTGTAGTTGATGTAATATAAAAGTCTGAAACAATTTAATGGTGTTGTGAATATTCAAACAGTACAATCCATAAGTCCACCATAGGGAAATAGTCATTTCTTGATCTATTTATCATAGCTGGGTCTAACGCATGAAATCATGTCTTTTCTAGCGCTGGTATTTGGAGTTTTTCTGTCTACGCTATTTGCGTGCGTTAGGGAAATGAGGGTTTCGCGTGCACGAGCACGTCTTCCCAATAGAAGTCAATGGAGGCTCTAAAATTTGTTCTTGTTTTTTTTCTAAGACTGGTTTTCCTCGTAAAGTGAGTGACGTCATGAGCTTGTGTGAAAAAGTAACTAAATCGTGTTCTTTTTGTGATAAATAAATATTTTGTGTATGTCATGTGGTGTATATTGTTTGTATGCATCGATGAGTGTATGTTTGTGATAATGTTATTAGTTAGATGTAGGTATATGAGGGTCTTTTCCCGTGTGTCAATGTAAGTCAATGGGAAAATGGATTTGTGTTGTTTTTTTTCTAACACCCGAGATCTAGCAACTTTAATCCTTTGTATTTTGATGAAAAATTATTAAATCTGAAAAATAAATATAGTGTCGTGTTTGTATGAGTGTAAGTGTAGTTTGTGTAATATTTTTTTTGTGATTCGTGGATGTTTTTTTTGTCGGTATATGTTTACTACTGGTTCTGAGGTGTCGGTAGAAATTTGAGCGTTAGGTGATTTTTGAGTGTCGGTAACTGAACTCTAAATACCGGAGTCCGTAAGAAACCCGCATTAGGAGCCTCTAACGCTGGTTTTCACGGCTAACGCCGAACTCCAAATCTAGGCCTAAGTGTTTACTGTCCCTTTAATAAAGCAAGTCATTTTTGCAGTAAAATTAGTAACTTCATTTGTTTTTCCTGTTTCAAATTATTTTTTATATTTTAGAAACACCATAAAATATACAGATTTTGAGAATTATCTGTTGCTAAAAGGAAATATTAGGCAAAACAATAGTTTTTATGACATTCCATAATAAATTATTTTAGGTCCATGATTTATGTGTTACGCTCCTTCCATTTTGTCCAACACATCATAGGATATCTCGTTACAATTCACTTGCCTTATAACTGTATATCACATGTTGACAAGGTTTATGAAAAAGTGTGTCAATAATTTGTTTATGAGTCCACATCAATAAACATTCTTCTGTTTTATATTCTATCCAAAGGGTTATCACCTTACCCAAGTCACTGCTCATTTTCGTACAGTCATGTATTATAAGGAAAATAAATTGATTCGGAGTTCACTTATTGTGAATATGAAATTACTTTGTTACCATTTATTCAAAATGTCTTTATGGATAACTGCACGGGATATGATTTAAATTAGTTTGTTACAGGTCAGCAGCTGTCAATGAATTCTTATTGAAATGACTTTCTTCTAAAATACATACACTTCCAACACGTCCAATGTGAACTTTCATCAAATGTTCTTCATACTTCATTGTACAGAAAATGCTCTGGTATTTTTCAGAACAAATTAAATGGATTTTTTTTTTTACAAAAACAAAATAAAACATCTTTTTTATGTTCATCATTACCTAGTCGTATTCAGATAACAGAAGTACATAAACTCTATTAAAACAAAGATATATACTTACATATAAACAAGCTTCACATGAACATTTTAGCTTACTTTTGACATAGACCAACTAGGCCTGTGTATACTGCAGCAGGATTTAAAGAAACAACACATTTTGGGGGTTAGTTATATTTTATGATGATTTCTTATTGATTTACTCAATGATTCGAGGAGCAGGCTGGGATACAGAAGGGCAGGGTGGAAGTTGCCCCTTGGGTCAATGTAGGCGATGACATTGAGGCCAGCCAAGTTACAAATTGTATTATATATGTTTTTTTTTATTAAAGGGCCATAATACCCAAATGTTTAAACCTTTGAAAGTGATGCAGCATAGCTGTAAAAAGATGATTAGAAAATATCTCCTGAACATCTCTATGTAAAAAAGAAAGATATTTTACCTCAAAAGTTCCTCAGTAGCCACCTCCCATTGTAAAGGATTTCTAAGCAGCATATTAGTGTGCCTGTCCCGGGACATCTGAAAGTATGAGCTTCGTGCACTCTCATATTATTTCACCAATCAGGTAAAGGAAGCTTACTATGAAATCTCATGAGAGTTAAGTCAAATCTCATGAGATCACAGTAAGAGTTCATGACCTCAGCACTGCTGATGCTGATTGGCTGCTGTTCATTTCTTCATTTTTTTAGTTTTTTTACCTGCAGCTGGGAGCAGCTGAGTATAACTTTTTACACAGAACTTACTCTGGTGAGCTGAGGAGATTGTGAGGTAAAATATCTTCCTTTTTTACATAGAGATGCTCAGGTGATATTTTCCTGTCAGCTTTTTATAGTTATACTGCATCAGTTTCAAGTGATTTAGCATATGAGTATTATGTCCCTTTAAGCCGAATTGCATTGGTGCCAATGGTTACTGAAACTCATCTGCACTACTGCTGCTTCATTGCTTGACCCAGCAACTTTCTTTTTTTCTTATACTTTTTTTCTTATACTTATACTGCGGCGCCAAAAATGATAAAAAATGCATAACGTGTAATTTTTCAAAATTAACATAATTAAAGCGAATCACTAGTAATGAATTTATTTTATAGCGGTCAAAAATGAAACATTAATTTTTGATCTGTGTAGATTTAATTTTTGATCACTAGAATAAATTACATTATTTGGGATTCAATTTGCTTATATTCAAAAAAGCACCTTATTTAGCCTTTTTAGCTTTTCTTTTGTTTTGAATCGACATCTGTTCGAAATGGTCGAATCCTGGTGAAAAGCTGATCTGGAAAAGGAAAAACACTGAGGCGCCACAATGGCCCAGTACCTCCAAACCAAGAGATTATAACGATGAAACAGATATGTACTCACAAACGTGATGCACCCAATGGTGCTAGTGGGGCAGGCTGGAACTTCGCAGTAGTCCAGCTCACTGTGCAAGGATAAGCTCTACACACAGGCAGGAGGATTCCAAGAAATTAACCACCGGCACCTGGATAGGGGTATAGAGCAAAACTACCATAGTCTAGTACAGTCTAGTAAGGAAAAGTGGTCAGTAGTGATTATACTTACAAGATAGAAAGCACCTCCAGGTGAAATACAGGGGAACTGGGACTTCTCAGCAGGATGCACTCCACGTTTCAAACAATGAGGTGATGAAACTCCAAAAAGCAGCAAGTGTATACTAAAAACAATTCTTTATTTTAAAAGCAACGCGTTTCTCAGCCTCTATAGCGCTTTTTCAGGCTATTAGGGTATAACAAATGGATGCAGTATTTTTATAATTGATGATAATAATAATAATAATATTAATAATAATAATAATAATAGTAATAAAGTGTAGCATACATTTAAAACCATATACAATAAACATGCAGTATGTCCATATAAAAAAAAAACAAATGGCCATAACTTTAATAGAATCTGTGATTTTCTTCTAATTTTGCCTTTGGTTTTACCACTTTGATATTCATTGTGTTCAGTGCACTGTGAACCTGTCTTCCCTTTACTAGGTAAGATTAACAACTCTCATTTATGTTTCTCTGCATTCTGTTCTTTCTCTGTTAAAAGCAATTACAATGTATTATTTACATTTATTTTGTCATGTAGCAAAAACACACCAATCAATGGCATTCTGGTTTGGAATTATAAAAATATATTTTATAGGGACAATTAAAGATTAATGATGTATTGGATATATTGGATATTCTCATGTCCTTTATTATGCACACTATAATATAAATTGATCTGAAAGTTAAAAAGAAAATGTCAGCTTACATTATTTAGTTTTTATTTTTCAGTATTTTTTTTTTTTGCTTAGAAGTTATATTACTATATTGGGAAGCACTTTTAGGTGCACCTGGAACATTTCTCAACTCTCTCTGTGTGAGTGCTGCCTTCCTATTGCTTTTTGTCGATTAAAGTACCATCATATTCAGCAGTGTTACCCAGTTCAAGGTGGTAGTTAAAAGCTTAAATAGCTTACAGAAGCAGACCTGTACAAAAGGCTGTCAGGTCTCTGGTTATGGGAGCTTACATTTCTGTTTTTATGCTTATTTATTTGCTGCAAACCAGCCAAATTACATTGTGAATGTTGCTTTCAGCCCAACGGGACATGTTAACTGTTTCCTTCCTTTATAAACAAAATATTCTATGGTCCAAATGAATTGCTTTAATGAAAGAAATGGATAAGAATAAAAAAAGTGAAATGAGATATAAATGGGGGAATGACAGGAAGAGAGAAAGGGAATGAATGGTACAATGGGGAAAAGGAGGAAAGATGGAAGAGAGAAAGGGGGAAGAAAGGAAAAGGGGAAAGAAAGAAAGAAAGAAAGAAAGAAAGAAAGAAAGAAAGAAAGAAAGAAAGAAAGAAAAGAAGGAAATGAAAAGAAAGAATAATAAAGATGCCATAATTACAATAGTCTTATTGGTATCTATATCACATAGAAATGATTGATAATGAAAACAATTCAATGGAATAGTCACCCAAAAGCTAGCAACCTGCAAATAAATAGGTAATTACCTCTTGCTATATTTATTTCCACTGAAGGGGAAAGAAAGTCTGTGGATTTCAAGAACGCTGTAATCACTCAGGGTTGAAAGATTCTAAATCTATTCAGTTCTTGCTGTGGCTCATTTTCTTCATTCAGATATAAGGCTACAGCTGCAAATGGAAGCAATTTTGTTTTTGGAAATCAAATGTGATGATACAGATGGCGGTGAATAAAGACATTTCTTGTCAATCAAGTAGTCCTCAGTCAAATAATACTATAGGTATTCATGAATGACTCTCTCCATAAATAAGGAAACTAGTTAATTTTGTGCATAGAAACTTTATGCATAGAAGTTGTTTACAACACTTTTATTTTACCTTTCATTATGTGTTATGTGCTGCATAAATGGAGCAGATAATATGCTGATGGCATTAATTTATTCAATTCTCGGTTTTCTGGTTCTTGTTTCTGTGTCTATCCTCAGAACATCATCTTCTGAGAAAATAGCAACCCTCGGGAGTCTGTGTAAATGTTCCAAGCCTTACACCTGCATGAAATGCTTCAAAAAGGCCAATTTGCATAGTCTTTTGTGTTGACCTTTTTTTATCTTTGTAAAAAGCTTGAGACAAAGAATCTTATATTATAACAACATTAAAGTGAAACTTAAAGGTAATGTGTGTAATTGGTAATGAATATGGAATGTTATAATGTGCACATTTAAACATTGCAGGGCTATGAAAGCTAATGCTATTAACACCCTTTCCATGTCATAAGCATATGTCTTGGTTTGTTAATGACTGATACAGGAGTATGCTGCGTGCACGGGAATGGACAATCATATGCATAGAATTCATGTGGCTGTAAAAGCAAATATATTATCTGATATGCCTTGTAGGTCTTAAAATTATTTTATTATTATTTTACCTACAGCCGGCTAGTGCTCAACCATTCTTCTAAGTAAATAATATTACAAGTTAAAATTAAAATATTTTCACTCTTATGCGCAAAAAGATGAACTTTGATTATTGCAAACGCATTAACATACTCTTCCATAGAAGTCAATGGAGCGTAAAAAGCGAGAAAAAAAAAATCTAACTACTGGCCTGCAAACCCGATCGCATTTCTCAAGATCGCTAATATGACATAAAAATATGAATATTTCACTTTCAATATTCTTCACATAAAAGAATATTTTCTATTTAATTATAAATACATATTTCTACATATATCTGATATAAATACACAGTTAAAAACTTTATTTAATATGAATATTGCATAAATATGATTTTTCATGTTTTCAGCTACCTGACTTTAAAGGGCGCAAATGCACATATATATATATATATATATATATATATATATATATATATATATATATATATATATATATCCTATATTATAAAAGACAAGAGTTTGTCTGAAGCCGTCATGCGCAGTTCAGACAAACTCTTGCCGCTGATCGCACGCGCACCCTTGGCCAGCTGTTGATACTTTGCACGCGCGCACTCTCCCACCCACTTAGCATGTTTGTTAGCACTTTGACCCCCCTTGCTGCGCACGCACACTCACAAAACTGATTTGAGCATGCGCACGCGAACCCTAGCCGCCTATCACACCCTCGCACTAGCCGTTGACAACCCACTTAGCCTACTAGCCTATCACACAATGCGCATGCGCACGCGAACCCACGCGCACGCAACTAGCCTAGCCGCCTATCACACCCTCGCACTAGCCGTTGACAACCCACTTAGCAAATAGCCGTTGAAAGCAGCTGATCAGAGACAGGGGAGAGGGAGAGAGGGAGACAGGGGAGAGGGAGACAGGGGAGAGGGAGACAGGGGAGAGGGAGACAGGGGAGAGGGAGAGAGGGAGAGAGAGACAGGGGAGAGGGAGACAGGGGAGAGGGTGAGAGAGACAGGGGAGAGGGAGACAGGGGAGAGGGAGACAGGGGAGAGGGAGACAGGGGAGAGGGAGAGAGGGGGAGAGGGAGACAGGGGAGAGGGAGACAGGGGAGAGGGAGACAGGGGAGAGGGAGACAGGGGAGAGGGAGAGAGGGAGACAGGGGAGAGGGAGACAGGGGAGAGGGAGACAGGGGAGAGGGAGACAGGGGAGAGGGAGACAGGGGAGAGGGTGAGAAGGGAGAGGGAGACAGGGGAGAGGGAGACAGGGGAGAGGGAGACAGGGGAGAGGGAGAGAGAGACAGGGGAGAGGGAGACAGGGGAGAGGGAGACAGGGGAGAGGGTGAGAGAGACAGGGGAGAGGGAGACAGGGGAGAGGGAGACAGGGGAGAGGGAGACAGGGGAGAGGGAGAGAGGGAGACAGGGGAGAGGGAGACAGGGGAGAGGGGACAGGGGGAGAGGGAGAGAGGGGAGAGGGAGAGAGGGGAGAGGGAGAGAGGGGAGAGGGAGACAGTGGAGAGAGGGAGACAGGGGAGAGGGAGACAGTGGAGAGGGAGACAGTGGAGAGGGAGACAGTGGAGAGGGAGAGAGGGGAGAGGGAGAGAGGGGAGAGGAAGAGAGGGGAGAGGGAGAGAGGGGAGAGGGAGAGAGGGGAGAGGGAGACAGGGGAGAGGGAGACAGGGGGACAAGGGAGAGGGAGAGAGAGACAGGGGAGAGGGAGAGGGAGACAGGGGAGAGGGAGACAGGGGAGAGGGAGACAGGGGAGAGGGAGACAGGGGAGAGGGTGAGAGAGACAGGGGAGAGGGAGACAGGGGAGAGGGAGAGAGAGACAGGGGAGAGGGAGACAGGGGAGAGGGTGAGAGAGACAGGGGAGAGGGTGAGAGAGACAGGGGAGAGGGAGACAGGGGAGAGGGTGAGAGAGACAGGGGGGGAGAGAGAGAGACAGGGGGGGAGAGAGAGAGACAGGGGGGAGAGAGAGAGAGGGGAGAGAGAGAGACAGACAGGGGAGAGAGAGAGAGACAGGGGGGAGGAGAGAGAGGCAGGGGAGTGAGAGAGAGACAGGGGAGTGAGAGTGAGAGTGAGACAGGGGAGTGAGAGTGAGAGAGACAGGGGGGATAGAGTGAGAGAGACAGGGGGGAGAGAGTGAGAGAGACAGGGGGGAGAAAGAGGGGAGAGAGAGAGATAGGGCACAGAGAGAGAGAGAATATAAAAATAAAAATAAACCACACGGCCCGTGTGAACGGGCTTTAGGACTAGTATATATATATATATATTTATATATATGTATATATATATATATATATATATATACACACATACAGTATATGTACATACATATGCATTTAAGTATTGTTGATATATTTCTGTAAATACATATGCACGTATAAATACATAAATACATATGTACACACTTTGAAATGTATTTTTGTTGTATTTTGTGCATCTTTTTATTCAATCTTAACAGTTAACCAGAGATCTTAGGTTGCGCTATCCTGATGCGGGTTAAATTCAATTACGCTCAAGCAAACGTGTTTAATCTCAAGTTGTAATATGTCCAAAAGTTTAAAAATAAAAAACAGCATAAACTATATTGTGCATCTGCAAGTAAGAAAAAAGGGTGGGCAAGATTTTCTTTTCTATTGACAATAATCTGAGATGTAAGGCATCGTATGCAGCGAAGTGGAATGGGCTTAAGTTTCAAAACTCCATAATTAAAAAAAAAGATTAATGATTATTAGAATTGCCAATTCTTCCTTTTTTCTAAGGATCTCCCTTATTTGCCCAAACTGTTTCACAGTTACCCAGGCTCCCTTATTTATCTTCTCCTTTCTCCTTTATTGCCTGACAGTTTAATGTCTTTACTTCCTCTCACCTAGATTATGAGTTATGTGCGCTATAGGGAAATTAACGAACGCAATAAAAGTTGCGTTATTTAACCCCCTATAGCACAGTCATTACAAGTTTTGAAACAGCTGTCTTGTACGTGCGATATGGTTGCGTTGTGCTCTCTACCGCACACAATACTAGCACACAATACTAGTTTTGACGTGCTCGTGCACACTTCCCCATAGACATCAATGGGGAGAGCGGGTCAGAAAAAAGCCTAACACCTGCGAACGGTGAAATGAAAAGCTCCGTAACGCAGCATACATTGATGTCTATAGGGAAAATTAAAGTTATGTCTAAACCTAACACCCTAACATAAACCCCAGTTCTAAACAGCCCTAATCTGCCGCCCCTGACATCGCCGTCACCTTCATAATTATTATTATTATTATACTTTATTTATGAAGCGCCAACATATTCCACAGCACTGTCCATGGATAGAATTCATTTAAATAAAACAATATAAGACTTGTAAGAGACAGGACAAAATTTACAAACACATACAGGAGAGATTGAGGGCCCTATTCCCGTGGGAACTTACAATCTAGAAGGGTAGGAGGTTGAGAAACAGGAGGTGAGGACTGCAAGATTGAGAAAGATGATAATACAGGGTTAGATGAGGGAAATGTTACGTAAGTGAAATTAATTTATTATTGAGTTGGTTGGTAGGCTTCCCTGAACTGAAAAGTCTTCAGGGAGCATTTAAAGGAAGAAAGATTAGGGCAAAGCCTGACAGCGCGAGGGAGAGTGTTCCAGAGGGTACGTGCTGCACGACAGAAGTCCTGCAGTCTAGCATGAGAGGAGGTGATAGTCACGGATGCAAGGAGCAGGTCATTGTTGGATCTTAGTGGGCGGGCTGGAGTATACTTGTTTATTAGAGAGGATAGGTAGAGGGGAGCGGTGTTGGTAAGAGCTTTGTATGTAAAGGTGAGAATTTTGAATTTAATTCTGCTGTGAATGGGGAGCCAATGAAGGGACTCACAGAGAGGTGCAGCAGATACAGAGCGACGGGAAAGGTGGATCAGCCTGGCAGAGGTATTTAGGATGGATTGAAGGGGGGAGAGGCAGGAAAGAGGAAGGCCAGCAAGTAGGTTGTTGCAATAGTCAAGTCGGGAAATAACAAGGGAGTGGATTATTTGCTTTGTGGTGTCAGCGCTCATAAAAGTGCGAATCTTGGAAATATTGCGTAGATGGTTGCTGCAGGATGTAGAAAGTGATTTGATATGGGGGACGAACATAATGTTATTAACCCCTAATCTTCCACTTCCGATATTCCCGCCACCTAAATAAAGCTATTAAACCCTAATCTGCCGCTCCAGATATCGCTGCCACTATACTAAAGTTATTAACCCCTATTCCCCCACACCCCAACAACTACTACACTATAATAAATCTATTAACCCCTATTCTGCCGCTCCCCGACATCGCCACCACTAAATAAAGTTATTAAACCCTAAACCTCTGGCCTCCCCCATCACTTCCACTAAATAAACCTATTAACCTCTAAACCGCCAGCCCCCCACATCGCAACAACCTAAATTAAACTAACCCTAACGTAACTCTAACCCTAACACCACCTAACTTTCACATAATTAAAATAGAGCTAAATTAAACTTACAATTATTAACGAAATAGTTCCTATTTAAAACTAAATACTTACCTGTGAAACTAACTAACTAACTAACTAACTAACTAACTAACTACCTAGTTAAAATAAATACAAACTTATCTGTGAAATAAAACCTAAGCTGCCTTACACTCAAATCTAACATTACAAAAAATAAAAAACCTACCATTACAAAAAATAAAAAAACACTAAAATTACAAAAAATAAAAAAAACACCATTACAAAAAAATTTAAAATTAAATTATCAAAAATAATAAAAAATATTCCTATTCTAATACCCTTTAAAAAAAACACCCCAAAATAAAAAAGCCTAATCTAGAATAAAATACCAAGGGCCCCTAAACTTAACGGCTCTTTTGCTACAAAACAAAACAAACTCCCCCTAACAGTATACAAACCCCCACCCCCCAAACCCACAAAATAAAAATTAAGTAAAACCTAATCTACCCATTGCCCTGAAAAGGGAATTTGTATGGGCATAGCCCTTAAAAGGGCATTTAGCTTGTTTTCCTGCCATTTAAAGGGCATTCAGCTCTTTTATGAAATGCCCAAGCCCTAATCTAAAAATATAACTCCACCCTAAAACGAAAACAAAATTACACAAAGTAACAAAAAAATTATCAAAAATAATTAACATAATTCCTATTCTAATACCCATTTTTAAAAAACAAAAACACCCCCAAGGGCCTTTTGTAGGGTATTGCCCTAAGTTAAACAACTCTTTCAACTGAAAAAAAAATACAAACACCCCCCAAACCCACAAAATAAAAAAACTATCTAAAAAAACCTAAGCTAACCATTGCCATGAAAAGGGCATTTGTATGGGCATTGACCTTCAAAGGGCATTTAGCTCTTTTGCATTGCCCTGAAAAGGGCATTTAGCTCTTTTACCAAAAGCACAAACCCTAAACTAAAAAAAATACACCCCCAAAAAATCTTTAAAAAAACCCATCACTAACCCCGAAGATCCACTTACAGTTTTTTAAGTCCCGCTTGAACGATCTTCATCCAGGCGGCAAAGTCCTCATCCAGGCGGCAAGAAGTCTTCATCCAGGCGACAGAAGAGGCCGCTTGGATGAAGACTTCTCGCCGCCTGGATGAGGACTTCGCCACCTGGATGAAAATCATTCAAGTGGGACTTCAAAAACTGTAAGTGGATCTTCGGGGGTTAGTGATAGGTTTTTTTAAGGGTTTTTGGTGGGGGTTTTTTTAGTTTAGGGTTTGGGTTTTTGGTAAAAGAGCTAAATGCCCTTTTCAGGGCAAAGCAAAAGAGCTAAATGCCCTTTTCAGGGCAATGCCCATACTAATGCCCTTTTCAGGGCAATAGGTAGCTTAGGTTTTTGTTAGAGGTAGGTTTTTTATTTTGAGGGGTTGGTTGGGTGGTGGGTTTTACTGTTGGGGGGTCTTTTTATTTTTCTTTACAGGTAAAAGAGCTGTTTAACTTAGGGAAATGCCACACAAAAGGCCCTTTTAAGGGCTATTGGTAGTTTATTGTAGGCTAGGTTTTTTATTTTGGGTGGGCTTTTTTATTTTGATAGGGCTATTAGATTAGGTGTAATTTTTTTTATTTTGGATAATTTCATTTGTTATTTTTCATAATTTAGTACTTTTTATTTTTTTGGAATTAGATAGTTTGTAATTTTTATAGTAGTGTTAGGATTTTTTTAATGTGTATTTAGTTTAATTTAATTTGTAGTTAGTTTAATTTTAGTTTAATAGTTATATTAGTTTAATTGTTAGTTTAATTTCAGTTTTTTTTAATTTGACAGGTAAGTTTTAATTTAATTTAAGATAGGGAAATTGTAATTTTAATATAAAGTTAGGAGGGCATTAGGTTTAGGGGTTACTAGTTTAAATTAGTTTATTGCGATGTGGGGGACTTTCAGTTTAGGGGTTAATAGTTTAATTTAGTATATTTCGTTGTGGGGGGCTTGCGGTTTAGGGGTAAATAGGTTTATTATAGTGTCAGCGGTGTAGGGCTTAATAGCTTAAGTATAGTGAGGGCAATGTGGGCGGACGGCAGATAAGGGGTTAATAATATTTAAATAGTGTTTGCGATGCTGGAGGGCGGAGGTTTAGGGGTTAATAACTTTATTATAGTGGTAACGATGTCTGGGAGCGGCGGAATAGGGATTAATAAATTGTAATAGTGGCGGCGATGTCGTGGGCGGCAAATTAGGGGTTAATAACTTTAATATAGTGTTTGTGATGCGGGAGGGCCTCGGTTTAGGCATTAATAGGTAGTTTATGGGTGTTTAGTGTACTTTGTAGCAGTTTAGTTATGAGTTTTATGTTACAGTTTTGTAGCGTAAAACTCATAACTGCTGCTTTTAGATTGCGGAATGGATCTTGTCGGTATAGGCTGCAATGCAAGCTTTTTAGCCTCACCGCAAACTCGTAATGGCAGTGCTAAACATCATTTTTTACTTGTGTGGGACTGACATGTTACAGGCTAAAAGGCTTGCGGTACAGCTATACCAACAAGACTTGTAATGCTGCGGTGCTGTTTTAATGCTGAAATGGCCATTTTTTCAGCATTAAAACATGAACACACAACTCGTAATATAGGTGTCTGTGCCTTAAATGAGAAAAAAGAATTTGCAGATTTGCAGAAAGTTGTTAAATGTATTAAGCTAAATGTTTTTTTTTCAGTAACTACTGTATAATTTGTCAATTTCCTACATAAAAATATGTTGATTATTAGCCTTGCTTATTTTATTCAAAAAGTTAACAACCCTTACGATGATATTCGCACAAACGTGCGAACACACAATACACATGCACATATTATACACACAGTACACACAAACATTCAGTAGACACATAAACCCACAGTACACACAAACACACAGTACACACACACAGTACACCCACACACACACAATACACACACACAGTACACGCACACAGTACACACACCACACAAACACAGTACACATACAGTACACACAGTACACACACCACACAAACACAGTACACATACAGTACACACAGTACACACAGTACACACAAACACACAGTACACACACACAGTACACCCACACACACACAATACACACACACAGTACACGCACACAGTACACACACCACACAAAAACACAGTACACATACAGTACACACAGTACACACACCACACAAACACAGTACACATACAGTACACACAGTACACACACACCACAGTACCCACATCACACAGTACACACACCACACAAACACAGTACACACACCACACAAACACAGTACACACACCACACAAACACAGTACACATACAGTACACACAGTACACACACCACACAAACACAGTACACATACAGTACACACAGTACACACACACCACAGTACCCACACCACACAGTACACACACCACACAAACACAGTACACAAACACAGTACACACACCACACAGTACACACACACACACACACACACACACACACAATACACAGTACACACACACACAAATATAGTAGTGCAGGTATTGATTACATTTTTGAGATAATTGTTACTTTGTCTTGCAGGAATAAACTTCTTTGAAATGTGATAGTTTTGTGTGCACCATCAGTGAATGGAAACGCTGATTGAAATGGATGTTTTCCCTATTTCATAATATTGAAAACAAGTAGCCAAAGCTACAACAAAAACTACTGAAATGTATTGTGCAGACAGATTTTATTGTCTAGTGGGTGCCTTTTTTGTTTTTGAGAGGGTGAATGAAGAGCACCACATATACATTGGGCGCCATGTACTAAGCTTCGAAGTGACTGTCCGACTGTATTTCTGCGTCAAAATTCGCTCACGATCTGCTTCTCGTATTTACCAATCTGCGATCGAATCGAAAAAACGCTATTTTTCATCAGCTATCGTAATTTTACGCAACTGATCGTTTTGAAGCCTTTTTCCACTTACTACATGTTCGATCGCACGTAAATTCGCGTGATTTGCTTCACGACCATTTAGGTAGCGAAAACAATAGAAAACTATAGGGGGTATTAAACTGACGCCAGGTAGAAGTACTTAAGTGAAAGGACTAGACTACTATTGTATCATTATTGTGATTTCCATGTTCCATGTAGGCCTTATTTTTTTAAAATACATTAAGCAATAGAAAAAAAAATGGAGTATATTAGAAACTTGTTTTTCATGCTCCATCATGAATGTATTATTTTTGGTTCACTGGAACTTTAAAAAAATAGATACAGAGAGAAGTAATCAAATTAATAAATCAATTTTAAAGGAACAGTAAACCAAAAATTGTACAATCAAGATTCCGTTAACAGAATACAATTTTATAAAACATGAACGTAAGAGACACATTTTTGGAGCAGACAATTAAACAATATAAATATTAATTTATAAATATTAATTTTGACGATTATGTCACCTAGATCGTCACATGGATAAAGAACTAAACTAATCAGGTCGCAGACTGCTTCGTAACTTTGCTCTTTCGCGCCGAACAAAGCTTCAAAGTTATCAATAATCCGATTGTCTTCGAGACACAATAGACGCAAAATTTTATGGCTTGGTTTTTAGTACATTCATGTAACGAAGTTCTATCCGCAAGGTGCGAATGCCAGCAGGTTAATTCGATACGGTCTGTGCGAAAAAATTGACGCCTTAGTACATGGCGCCCATTGTGTCAACATGCTCTTCTACTTGTGTTTTCTTCCTTTATATGACACCTTAAAGCATGGCGTATAGCTACTTTTTAAGGTTAATAGGACAATTCTTTAGATGGTAAACATTTAAGTTAGTATTTATTTTCTAGGATCTTTTAATCATTAGGAGATATATACTCTTTTTTATTTTATTATTCAGATAGAGAATACAATTTAAAAAATTTGCTTTGTTCTCAGGTTATTCATATACCTGAAGCACTAAATGACAGGAAATAGTGCTGTCATCTAGTGCTTTTGTTAATGTATAACATTTTTGCAAAACTGCTGCCATATAGATCTGCAGAAATAAATTGGAAAGCTGTTCATGAAATCTGAATCATGAAAGAAAGCGTTCTTTCAAAACTTACTGGGTTAGTGGTGATGAAAAACCTTTTATGACTAAATGTTTGAACTTGCATTGACTAATCTATTTTGCAAACTGATATCTAATAAAGGCATTCTCCAAACTATTCAACACTTTGGTATTGTGTTGTCTTGCATACCTTAATTATTGATTCTGTTTACATTTACCCTTTTATGTTGTTAAGAATTGTAGATTATGGGTGCAGAGCTTGGCTACTCACATCCATCCTTCATAATCTGGGCCCAACAATAGACAAATAGAACTTAGGCCAGGGAAGGGCAAGAGGCATTATACAGTGCTCCTCAAATGTGAAAATGTTGACTATTTTAGTGGAGGAGGATGTGATTAATTCTAGGATGAATATATACAAATAGAATTGAAATTGTGTGTAATGACAGTCACAGTGCTGTGTCACTATACTGACACAACCTTTACAGCCTCCTGGTAATAAATACACTAGGGGTAAGTGGGTCTTCCACGCTAATGATCAGGGGCTGATTCCATGCTAAAAGTGTTACTGGTTAATTATGTGGATACATGGCTATATAGATATTTAAAATGAATGGAATACATTTACTGTGATAGTGACAGTCAGCTGTGCCTCCTGTTAAATCACGTTGTAATCCAGCAATCAGCCAGTAGGATTGATCTTGCATTCTATTGGCTGTTCCAATCAGCCAATAGAATGCAAGCTCAATCCTATTGCTGATTGGATCAGCCAATAGGATTGAACTTCAATCCTATTGGCTGATTGCATCAGTCAGTAGGATTTTTCCTACCTTAATTCCGATTGGCTGATAGGATTCTATCAGCCAATCGGAATTGAAGGGACGCCATCTTGGATGACGTCACTTAAAGGAACCTTCATTCTTCAGTCACCATCGGATGGAAGAGGATGCTCTGCGTCGGATGTCTTCAAGATGGACCTGCTCCGCTCCGGATGGAAGAAGATAGAAGATGCCGCCTGGATGAAGACTTCTGCCTGTCTGGATGTCCTCTTCTGGCCGGATCAGATGAAGACCTCTGCCAGTCTGGAGGTCCACTTGTGCCCAGCTGGGTGAAGACGGCTCAAGGTAGGGTGATCTTCAAAGGAGTAGTGTTAGGTTTTATTAAGGGGGATTGGGTGGGTTTTAGAGTAGGGTTGGGTGTGTGGGTGGTGAGTTTTAATGTTGGGGGGGCTATTGTATTTTTTATTACAGGTAAAAGAGCTGATTACTTTGGGGCAATGCCCCGCAAAAAGCCCTTTTAAGGGCTATTTGTAATTTAGTATAGGGTATGGAATTTTTTTATTTTGGGGGGCTTTTTTATTTTATTAGGGGGATTAGATTAGGTGTAATTAGTTTAAAAATTTGTAATTTCTTTTTTATTTTCTGTAATTTAGTGTTTTCTTTTCTTAATTTAGTTTATTTAATTTAATTGTAATTAATTGTAGGTAGTTTAGGTAATTAATTTAACTATAGTGTAGTGTTAGTGTAATTGTAACTTAGGTTAGGGTTTATTTTACAGGTAAATGTGTACTTATATATATACAGGTAAATGTGTACTTATATATATATATATATATTTCTTTTCTATGTTCATAACAAATATGATATACACCATTATAGGTAAATACAGGTGCAAAAAAATACTTGAATGTGTTGGCAAATTTAATTATTACACTATTACTTTCAAAGAATTGTGTGTTTAACAAAGGGGTTAAATGCATAATTAAAAGCATTTGTGTTGTACCACCAATCAACAGCTTGCTCCCTAGTATTGTATGGCTGATCTCTAGGTATGCTTTTCAACAAAGAATATCAAGATTAAAAAGTATATTACAGATAGCAGAAGTAAAATGAAATATCACTTAAAGAGATTGTATAGTTTAATGAATAAGTGCCCGGTATCTAAAAATAATCTTAAAAACAGTTTGACTTTAAATTAAAGTTTACAAAGATACTTACCTTTGCGTTATGGCAAACATAACGCTGATCATCTGGCCACAGCTCCTGCATTTTTTAGCAGATTAATGACGAATTTGCCTTCCTCCAATCGTTGTGTGCCCCAATTAGCATTCAGCCCGAATTTGTCATCTATATGCTAATAAAAGCAGGAGCTGCAGGCAGAGGATTAGTGTTATATTTACCATAACACAAAGGTAAGTATTTAAAAAAATAAGCATCTTTGTATGGTTTAATGAATGATAGTGCCCCTGTTTTTATGATTATTTTTAGATACCGAGCACTAATTCATTAAACTTTACAATCACTTTACTATTGAATTCTTGTTCTGAACTATGAAAATTTTATTTTAAATTTCATGTCCCTTTAATAGTTTAGTGAAACCTAAATAACTACTGAAATAAAATGAAAAAAAAAAAAAAAGAATGGATAGATGGATCAATGTAAGAAGTTTACTATTTTTGCAATAATCATTCTAGTTCTTATGTCCCTGGAATAATATAATGTGTATGTAGCATGTAATCTGATTACTATTCACTGACTGTGCTTTCAAGGTGAACATTTCTACTTGAAAGTGATTCTGGGGTGAACATTATTCTTCCGCTTATATAGAAAACTGAGACTGAAATTCATGCATTACACATACAGAGCAAACATCACATTCCAATGCTGACCCTGTGCTAGAAATATGCAAACAAAAAAGCCTTAAGGGAAAATAAAGCTTATCTTTATGCAGAAAGTCATACCAGCTTTTTAAGGTTAAGTCTATATAATGAAAAATCTCCTTGTATTATTAAAACTTATTTTGCTTTATCTCATTATTGCTTTTGTAAATATTGATTTTATATTAAAGTAAGAACACTGAGTTCTGAGTTCATTTAATGCTTTATCCAGATGTATTACCCATTACCACACTAGTAATACACAACATAATTTATGTAAGAACTTACCTGATAAATTCATTTCTTTCATATTGGCAAGATTCCATGGCCTCTATGTATGAAGCCGTCTACTTTCCTGCATTCGCCAGCCCAATGCGTTCGCCTAAGCTCGCCTACCATCGCCGCCGCGGACCTGAATACGTTCGCCAAAGTTATCAAGAAAGCTGTCAAGAAGCCGCGCACCAAGGTGCGATGAGCAGCGGACTGTTGTTAACTAACAGTCATCGATCTCGCTGCTCATCGCCTTCTTCACAGCTTTCTTGCTAGCCTGTCACTAAGCCCCCACACTAAACTATACTGTTTTACCCCCTAAACCGCTGCTCCCGGAGCCCCCCACACCTAAATAAAGTTATTAACCCCTAAACCGCCGCTCCTGGACCCCGCCGCAACTATAATAAATATATTAACCCCTAAACCGCCACCCCTGGACCCTGCCGCGACCTACATTATCCCTATTAACCCCTAATCTGCCACCCCCTATACCGCCGCCACCTATATTAACGTTATTAACCCCTATCCTGCGGATCCCGGACCCTGCCGCGACTAAATAAATTGTTTAACCCCTAAACCACCGCTCCCGGAGCCCCCCGCCTCTGAATAAAGTTATTAACCCCTAAACCGCCGCTCTCGGACCCCGCCGCAACTAAATAAATTGTTTAACACCTAAACCTAAGCCTAACCCTAACACCCCCCTAACTTAAATATTATTTTATTAAATCTAAATACATATTACTATTATTAACTAAATTATTCCTATTTAAAACTAAATACTTACCTGTAAAATAAACCCTAAGATAGCTACAATATAACTAATAATTACATTGTAGCTATTTTAGGATTTATTTTTATTTTACAAGCAACTTTGTATTTATTTTAAAAAGGTACAATAGTTATTAAATAGTTATTAACTATTTAATAACTACCTAGCTAAAATACTTACAAAATTACCTGTAAAATAAATCCTAACCTAAATTACAATTAAACCTAACACTACACTATCATTAAATTAATTAACTACACTTACCTAAAATTAAATTCAATTAAATAAACTAAACTAAAGTACAAAAAACCCCCACTAAATTACAGAAAATAAAAAAATATTACAAGAAGTTTAAACTAATTACACCTAATCTAAGCCCCCTAATAAAATAATAAAGCGCCCCAAAATAAAAAAATGCCCTACCCTATTCTAAATTACAATGTAATCAGCTCTTTTACCAGCCCTTAAAAGGGCTTTTTGCGGGGCATTGCCCCAAAGTAATCAGCTCTTTTACCTGTAAAAAAAATACAACCCCTCCAACATTAAAACCCACCACCCACATACCCCTACTCTAACCCACCCAAACCCCCCTTAAAAAAACCTAACACTAACCCCCTGAAAATCACCCTACCTTGAGTCGTCTTCACTCAGCCGAGCTGAATTCTTCATCCAAGCGGGGCAAGAAGAGGTCCTCCATCCGGCCGAAGTCTTCATCCAAGCGGGGCAGAAGAGGTCCTCCATCCGGTAGAAGTCTTCATCCAAGCGGTGTCTTCTATCTTCATCCAAACGCGGCTCCATCTTGCAGACCTCCGACGCGGAACATCCAGCTGGCCCGAAGACTACCCGACGAATGAAGGTTCCTTTTAGGGACGTCATCCAAGATGGCGTCCCTCGAATTCCGATTGGCTGATAGGATCAGCCAATTGGAATTAAGGTAGGAAAAATCTGATTGGCTGATTCAATTGGATCAGCCAATCGGATTGAGCTTCAATCTGATTGGCTGATTGAATCAGCCAATCAGATTTTTCCTACCTTAATTCCGATTGACTGATAGAATCCTATCAGCCATTCGGAATTCGAGTGATGCCATCTTGGATGACGTCCCTTAAAGGAACCTTCATTTGTCGGGTAGTCGTCGGGAAAGCTGGATGTTCCACGTCGGAAGTCTGCAAGATGGAGCCGCGGTTGGATGAAGATAGAAGACACTGCTTGGATGAAGACTTCTACCGGATGGAGGACCTCTTCTGCCCCGCTTGGATGAAGACTTCGGCCGGATGGAGGACCTCTTCTTGCCCCGCTTGGATGAAGAATTCGGCTCGGCTGAGTGAAGACGACTCAAGGTAGGGTGATCTTCAGGGGTTAGTGTTAGGTTTTTTTAAGGGGGGTTTGGGTGGGTTAGAGTAGGGGTATGTGGGTGGTGAGTTTTAATGTTGGGGGGTTGTATTTTTTTTTTACAGGTAAAAGAGCTGATTACTTTGTGGCAATGCTCCGCAAAAAGCCCTTTTAAGGGTCTGGTAAAAGAGCTGATTACTTTGTAATTTTGAATAGGGTAGGGCATTTTTTTATTTTGGGGGGCTTTAATATTTTATTAGGGGCTTAGATTAGGTGTAATTAGTTTAAACTTCTTGTAATATTTTTTTATTTTCTGTAATTTAGTGTTTGTTTGTTTTTGTACTTTAGTTTAGTTTATTTAATTGAATTGAATTGAATTTTAGGAAATTGTAGTTAATTTATTTAATTAATTTAATGATAGTGTAGTGTTAGGTTTAATTGTAACTTAGGTTAGGATTTATTTTACAGGTAATTTTGTAAGTATTTTAGCTAGGTAGTTATTAAATAGTTAATAACTATTTAATAACTATTGTACCTGGTTAAAATAAATACAAAGTTGCCTGTAAAATAAAAATAAATCCTAAAATAGCTACAATGTAATTATTAGTTATATTGTAGCTATCACACGGCTAGATTTAGAGTTTTGTCGGTAACGACCCGCGTAGCTAACGCTGGCTTTTTTCTGGCCGCACCTTTAAAATAACTCTGGTATTGAGAGTCCACAGAATGGCTGTGTTAGGCTCCAAAAAAGGAGCGTAGAGCATATTTAACGCCACTGCAACTCTCGATACCAGAGTTGCTTACGGAAGCGGCCAGCTTCAAAAACGTGCTCATGCACAATTCCCCCATAGAAAACAATGGGGCTGTTTGAGCTGAAAAAAAACCTAACACCTGCAAAAAAGCTGCGTTCAGCTCCTAACGCAGCCCCATTGTTTGCTATGGGGAAACACTTCCTACGTCTGCACCTAACACTCTAACATGTACCCCGAGTCTAAACACCCCTAACCTTGCCGCCCCCGCTATCGCTGACCCCTGCATATTATTATTAACCCCTAATCTGCCGCTCCGTACACCCCGCCACCTACATTATCCCTATGTACCCCTAATCTGCTGCCCCTAACACCGCCGGCCCCTATATTATATTTATTAACCCCTAATCTGCCGCCCACAACGTCGCCTCCACCTGCCTACACTTATTAACCCCTAATCTGCCGACCGGACCGCACCGCTATTATAATAAAGTTATTAACCCCTTATCCGCATCACTAACCCTATAATAAATAGTATTAACCCCTAATCTGCCCTCCTTAACATCGCCGACACCTAACTTCAAACATTAACCCCTAATCTGCCGACTGGAGCTCACCGCTATTCTAATAAATGTATTAACCCCTAAAGCTAAGTCTAACCCTAACACTAATACCCCCTAAATTAAATATAATTTAAATCTAACGAAATTAATTAACTCTTATTAAATAAATTATTCCTATTTAAAGCTAAATACTTACCTGTAAAATAAATCCTAATATAGCTACAATATAAATTATAATTATATTATAGCTATTTTAGGATTAATATTTATTTTACAGGTAACTTTGTATTTATTTTAATCAGGTACAATAGCTATTAAATAGTTAAGAACTATTTAATAGCTAAAATAGTTAAAATAATTACAAAATTACCTGTAAAATAAATCCTATTTATCAGCCAATCAGATTGTTCCGATCAGCCAATAGAATGCGAGCTCAATCTGATTGGCTGATCGGATCAGCCAATCGGATTGAACTTGATTCTGATTGGCTGATTCCATCAGCCAATCAGAATTTTCCTACCTTAATTCCGATTGGCTGTGGAGGTCTTCAAGATGGAGCCAGTCCTCATCGGATGAAGATAGAAGATGCCGCTTGGAAGATGATGGTTGCCGGTCTGGATCTACTCTTCTTCCCGGATAGGATGAAGACTTTGGAGCCTCTTCTGGACTTCTTCAGCCGTCGGATGATGGATGTCTAGCCCCCGCTTGGGCTTAGATGAAGATTTTGGAGCCAGGACCGATCGGTGATACCCGGTGAGGTGAAGATAAGGTAGGAAGATCTTCAGGGGCTTAGTGTTAGGTTTATTTAAGGGGGGTTTGGGTTAGATTAGGGGTATATGGGTGGTGGTTTGTAATGTTGGGGGGGTAGTGTATGTTTTTTTTTACAGGCAAAAGAGCTGAATTCTTTGGGGCATGCCCCACAAAGGGCCCTGTTCAGGGCTGGTAAGGTAAAAGAGCTTTGAACTTTTGTAATTTAGAATAGGGTAGGGCATTTTTTATTTTGGGGGGCTTTGTTATTTTATTAGGGGGCTTAGAGTAGGTGTAATTAGTTTAAAATTGTTGTAATATTTTTCTAATGTTTGTAAATATTTTTTTATTTTTTGTAACTTAGTTCTTTTTTTATTTTTTGTACTTAAGTTAGTTTATTTCATTGTATTTATTTGTAGGTATTGTATTTAATTAATTTATTGATAGAGTAGTGTTAGGTTTAATTGTAGGTAATTGTAGGTATTGTATTTAATTAATTTATTGATAGTGTAGTGTTAGGTTTAATTGTAACTTAGGTTAGGATTTATTTTACAGGTAATTTTGTAATTATTTTAACTAATAGCTATTGTACCTGGTTAAAATAAATACAAAGTTACCTGTAAAATAAATATAAATCCTAAAATAGCTATAATATAATTATAATTTATATTGTAGCTATATTAGGATTTATTTTACAGGTAAGTATTTAGCTTTAAATAGGAATAATTTCTTTAATAAGAGTTAATTAATTTCGTTAGATTTAAATTATATTTAACTTAGGGGGTGTTAGTGTTAGGGTTAGACTTAGCTTTAGGGGTTAATACATTTATTAGAATAGCGGTGAGCTCCAGTCGGCAGATTAGGGGTTAATGTTTGAAGTTATGTGTCGGCGATGTTAGGGAGGGCAGATTAGGAGTTAATAAATATAATATAGGGGTCGGCGGTGTTAGGGGCAGCAGATTAGGGGTACATAGCTATAATGTAGGTGGCGGCTCTTTGCAGTCGGCAGATTAGGGGTTAATTATTGTAGGTAGGTGGCGGCGACATTGTGGGGGGCAGGTTAGGGGTTAATAAATATAATATAGGGGTCGGCGATGTTAGGGCAGCAGATTAGGGGTACATAGCTATAATGTAGCTGGCGGCGGCATGCAGACGGCAGATTAGGGGTTAATAAGTGTAGGTAGCTGGCGGCGACGTTGTGGGGGGCAGGTTAGGGGTTAATAAATATAATATAGGGGTCGGCGGTGTTAGGGGCAGCAGATTAGGGGTACATAAGGATAACGTAGGTGGCGGTCGGCAGATTAGGGGTTAAAAAAATGTAATCGAGTGTCGGCGATGTGGGGGGGCCTCAGTTTAGGGGTACATAGGTAGTTTATGGGTGTTAGTGTACTTTAGGGCACAGTAGTTAAGCGCTTTATGAACCGGCATTAGCCCAGAAAGCTCTTAACTACTGACTTTTTTCTGCGGCTGGAGTTTTGTCGTTAGATTTCTAACGCTCACTTCAGCCACGACTCTAAATACCGGAGTTAGAAAGATCCCATTGAAAAGATAGGATACGCAACTGACGTAAGGGGATCTGCGGTATGGAAAAGTCGCAGCTGAAAAGTGAGCGTTAGACCCTTTTTTGACTGACTCCAAATACCGGCTGTAGCCTAAAACCAGCGTTAGGAGCCTCTAACGCTGGTTTTCACGGCTACCGCCAAACTCCAAATCTAGGCCTTAGGGTTTATTTTACAGGTAAGTATTTAGTTTTAAATAGGAATAATTTAGTTAATAATAATAATATGTATTTAGATTTATTAAAATAGTATTTAAGTTAGGGGGTGTTAGGGTTAGGGTTAGACTTAGGTTTAGGGGTTAATAAGTTTAATATAGTGGCGGCGGTGTAGGGGGGGCAGGATAGGGGTTAATAAATTTAATATAGGTGGCGGCAGTATAGGGGGTGGCAGATTAGGGGTTAATAGGTATTATGTAGGTGGCGACGGGGTCCGGGAGTAGTGGTTTAGGGGTTAATATATTTATTATAGTTGCGGCGGGTCCGGGAGCGGCGGTTTAGGGGTTAGTAAGTTTATTTAGTTGCGTCGGGGTCCGGGAGCAGCGGTTTAGGTGTTAGTAAGTTTATTTAGTTGCGGCGGGGTCCGGGAGTGGCGGTTTAGGGGTTAATAAGTATAAAGTAGGTGGCGGCGGTGTAGGGGGGACAGAGTAGGGGTGTTTAGACTCGGGGTACATTTTAGGGTGTTAGGTGCAGATATCGGGCAGCAGCGAACATGAGCTCTCGCTGCTGTCAGACTCCCATTGATTCCTATGGGATCCGCCGCCTCCAGGGCGGCGGATTGAAAACCAGGTACGCTGGGCCGGAAAAGTGCCGAGCATACCTGCTAGTTCTTTGATAACTAGCAAAAGTAGTCAGATTGTGCCGAACTTGCGTTCGACACATCTGGAGTGATGTAAGAATTGATCTGTGTTGGACTGAGACCGGCGGATCGTAGCTTACGTCACTATATTCTACTTTTGCCGGTCTCTAGCCTTTGATAACTAAGGCGAATCAGCCTCGCCACAAATATGCTGCGGAATTCAAGCGTATTTGTGGTTGATTAACTAGAGGCCCTTGAGCTAGTGATGTATGGGATATGCAATCCTACCAGGAGGGGCAAAGTTTTCCAAACCTCAAAATGCCTATAAATACACCCCTCACCACACCCACAATTCAGTTTAACGAATATCCAGGTAGTGGGGTGATAGAAAAAGGAGTAAAAAAGCATACAAAAAAGAGGAACTGGAAATATAATTGTGCTTTTATACAAAAAATCATAACCACCAGAAAAAGGGTGGGTCTCATAGACTCTTTTCCAATATGAAAGAAATTAATTTATCAGGTAAGTTCTTACATAAATTATGTTTAATTTCATGTAATTGGCAAGAGTCCATGAGCTAGTGATGTATGGGATAGAAATACCCAAGATGTGGAAGTCCACAGAAGAGTTACTAGAAAGGGAGGGATAAAATAAAAACAGCCATTTTCCACGGAAAAAATTAAATACAGAAAAAAATAAGTTTTTCTCATAAATTGAAAGAAAAAAACTTAAAACATTAGCAGAATAATCAAACTGAAACAGCTGTCTAAAGAACTTTTCTACCAAAGACTGCTTCAGAAGAAGCAAATACATCAAAATGGTAAAATTTTGTAAATACATGCAAAGAAGACCAAGTTGCTGCATTGCAAATCTGATCAACTAAAACTTCATTCTTAAAAGCCCAAGAAGTGGAGACTGATCAATGTAGAATGAGCTGTGATCCTCTGAGGCGGGGACTGTCCCGTCTCCAAATAAGCCTTATGAATCAAAAGCTTTAACCAAGATGCCAAAGAAATGGCAGAAGCTTTCTGACCTTTCCTAGAATCAGAGAAGACAACAAATAGACTAGACTTCTTGAAATCTTTAGTAGCTTCAACATAATATTTCAAAGCTCTTACAGCATCTAAAGAATGCAAAGATCTTTCAAGAGTATTCTTGGGATACGGACACAAGGAAGGAACAACAATTTCCCTACTAATGTTGTTAGAATTCACAACCTTAGGAAGAAATTTAAACAAAGTCCGCAATACAGCCTTATCCTGATAAAAAATCAGAAAAGGAGACTCACAAGAGAGAGCACACAATTCGCAAACTCTTCTAGCTGAAGAGATAGCCAAAAGAAACAACATTTTCCAAGAAAGTAGTTTAATATCCAAAAAATGCATAGGCTCAAAAGGAGGAGCCTGCAAAGTCTTCAAAACCAAATTAAGACTCCAAGGAGGAAACATTGATATAATAACAGGCTTGATACGAATCAAAGCCTGAACAAAACAGTGAATATCAGGAAGCTTAGAAATCTTTCTATGAAATAAAACAGAAAGAGCAGAGATTTGTCCCTTCAAAGTACTTGCAGACAAACCTTTATCCAAACCATCCTGAAGAAACTGTAAAATTCTAGAAATTCTAAAAGAATGCCAGGAGAATTTGTGAGAAGAACAACATGAAATATAGGTCTTCCAAACTCGATAATAAATCTTCTTTGAAACAGACGTATTAGCCTTTAGCATAGTATTAATCACTGAGTCAGAGAAACCTCTATGAGTAAGCACTAAGCTTTCAATTTCCATACCTTCAAATTTAACAATTTGAGATCCTGATGGAAAAAACGGCCCTTGAGGGTCTGGTCTTAGAGGAAGTGGCCAAGTCTGGCAACTGGACATCCAAACAAGATCCACATACTAAAACCTGTGAGGCCACGCTGGTGCTATCAGAAACGCATACAATTGTTCTATAATGATCTTGGAGATCAATCTTGGAAGAACTAGAGGCAGAAAGATATAAGCAGGTTGGTAAAACCAAGGAACTTCTAAAGCATCCACCATTTCCGCCTGAGTATCCCTGGACCTGGACAGGTACCTGGGGAGTTTCTTGTTTAGATGAGAAGTCATCAGATCTATTTCTGGAAGACCCCACATCTGTACAATCTGACAAAATACATCTGGATGGAGAGACCACTCCCCCGGATGTAAGGTCTGACGCTTCCCAATTGTCTACACCTGGGATATGCACCGCAGAAATTAGACAAGAGCTGGATTCCGCCCAAGAAAGTATCCAAAATACTTCTTTCATAGCTAGGGGACTGCAAGACCCACCCTGATGATTGACATATGCCACAGTTGTGATATTGTCCGTCTGAAAACAAATGAATGGTTCTCTCTTTAACACAGGCCAAACCTGAAGAGCTATGAAAATAGCACAGAGCTCTAAAATATTGATTGGTAACCTCGCCTCTTGAGGTTTCCAAAACCCTTGTACTGTCAGAGATCCCAAGACAGCTCCCCAACCTGAAAGAATTGCATCTGTTGTGATCACAGTCCAGGTAGGACAAACAAAAGAGGCCCCCTGAATTAAACAAAGATGGTCTAACCACCAAGTCAGAGAGAGTTGAATGTTGGGATTTAAGTATATCAATTGTGATATTCCAGTATAATCCCTGCACCATTGATTCAGCATACAAAGCTGCAGAGGTCTCATATGAAAACGAGCAAAGGGGATTGTGTCCGATGCTGCAGTCATGAGACCTAAAACTTCCATGCACATAGCCACTGAAGGGAATGATTGAAACGGAAGGTTTTGACAAGCTGAAACCAATTTCATTCGTCTCTTGTCTGTTAAGGACAGAGTCATGGACACTGAATCTATCTGGAAACCTAAAAAGGTGACCCTTGTCTGAGGAATCAAGAAACTCTTTGGTAAATTGATCATCCAACCATGTCTTTGAAGAAACAACACTAGTTGATTTGTGTGAGATTCAGTTAAATGTAAAGATTGAGCTAGTACCAAGATATCGTCAAAATAAGGAAACACTGCAATACCCTGTTCTCTGATTACAGATAAAAAGGCACCAAGAACCTTTGAAAAGATCATTGGAGCTGTTGCTAGGCCAAATGGAAAAGCAGCAAATTGGTAACGCTTGTCTAGAAAAGAGAATCTCAGAAATTGGAATGTGAAGATATGCATCCTGTAAGTCTATCGTGGACATATAATGACCTTGCTGAACAAAAGGCAGAATAGTCCTTATATTCACCATCTTGAAAGTTGGGACTCTTACAAAATGATTCAAATACTTTATATCCAGAACTGGCATGAATGAATTTTCTTTCTTTGGGACAATGAATACATTTGAATAAAACCCCAGACCCTGTTCCTGAAACGGAACTGGTATGATTACCCCTGAAAGCTCTAGATCTGAAACACACTTCAGAAAAGCCTGTGCCTTCACCGGATTTGCTGGAATGTGAGAGAGAAAAAATCTTCTCACAGGAGGTCTTACTCTGAATCCTATTCGATACCCTTGAGAGACAATACTCTGAATCCACTGATTTTGAACAGAATCTGCCCAAATGTCTTGGAATATTTTCAATATGCCCTCCACCAGCTGAACTGAATCGAGAGCCACACCTTCATGCAGACTTGGGGGCTGGCTTTGGTTTCTTAAAAGGCTTGGATTTATTTCAACTTGAAGAAGGTTTCCAATTGGAACCAGAGTCTTTAGGGGAAGGACTGGTTCCTTATTCTTTTGAAAAGAACGAAAATGATTAGAAGCTTTAGATTTATCCTTAGATCTTTTATCCTGAGGTAAAAAAAAAACTCCCTTCCCCCAGTGATAGTTGAAATAATTGAATTCAACTGAGAACCAAATAAATTGTTACCTTGGAAAGAAAGAGATACTAATCTAGACTTAGATACCATGTCAGCATTCCAAGATTTGAGCCATAAAGCTCTTCTAGCTAAAATAGCTAAATACATAAATTTAACATCAATTTTTATGATATTAAAAATGGCATCACAGATAAAATGATTAGAATGTTGAAGCAAACGAACAATGCTAGACAAATCAGGATCTGTTTCCTGTTGCGCTAGGCTATCCAACCAAAAGGTTGATACAGCCGCAACATCAGCCATAGAAATGGCAGGCCTTAGAAGATAGCCAGAATATAAATAAGCTTTCCTTAGATAAGATTCAAGTTTCCTATCTAAAGGATCTTTAAAAGAAGTACTGTCTTCCATAGGAATAGTTGTACGTTTGGCAACTGTCCCCATCAACTTAGGGAATTTTTCCCCAAAACTCTAATCTAGCCGCTGGCAAAGGGTACAACCTTTTAAACCTAGATAAGGAATGAAAGAAGTATCAGGCTTAATCCATTCCTTAGCAATCCAATCAGATATAGCATCAGGAACTGGAAACAACTCAGGAGTAACCACAGGAGGTTTATAAACAGATTTTAAACGTTTACTAGTTTTGATATGAAGAGGACTAGACTCCTCAATATCCAAAGTAACCAACACTTCTTTTAACAAGGAACGAATATACTCAATCTTGAAAAGATAAGTAGATTTGTCAGTGTCAATGTCTGAGGTAGGATCTTCTGAATCAAAGAGACCCTCATCAGAGGAGGATATTTCAGTATGTTGTCGGTCATTAGAAATTTCATCAATTTTATGAGAAGTTTCAAAAGACCTTTTACGTTTATTAGAAGACAGCATAGCAGACAAAGCCTTCTGTATCACATCAGCAATATAATTTTTCATATCAGCAGGGATATCATGTACATTAGATGTTGAAGGAACAACAGAAGCTGTACTAGTACTGATGTTAACGTTTTCTGCGTGCAAAAGCTTATCATGACAACTGTTACATACTACAGCTGGAGATATAATCTCAGCTAACAGCAGGATTCCAACAGTTGCTTCTGAGATAGGATCAGATTGAGACATCTTGCAAAATGTAAAAGAAAAAACAACATTAAAGCAAAATTTACAATTTCCTTATATGGCAGTTTCAGGAATGGAAAAAATGCAAACAGCATAGCCCTCTGAGCATATAGAAGGCAAGAGGCAAATAGGAAGTGGGATGAAAAATAAACAAATTTTTTGGCGCCAAGAATGACGCACAACGCAAAAGGAAGTTAAAAATTTTTTTGGCACCAACAACATCCGGAAATGACGCAACTCGCATCATAACAGACGCAACCTCGTGCAAGGAAACCTGGCGTCAACTAAGGCGCCAGAAATTACAAACTTGTGTCATCAAACTTGTGTTATCTTTGTGGCAAAAAAATTCTCACGCCAAGAATGACACAATAAATAACAGCATTTTGCGACCTCGCAAGCCTAATTTTGCCCGTGAAATTAAAACAGTCAATTTGAAAAAAAAAAGGACTATACACCAGGTAAGAAAAATAACTTCCTAAAACATGTTTCCCAAACTGAACCTGACAGTCTGCAAAAGGAAATATACATAGATCTGACTCATGGCAAATATAAGTAAAATACATATATTTAAAACTTTATATTAATACAGAAAGTGCCAAACCATAGCTGAGAGTGTCTTAAATAATGAAAACATACTTACCAAAAGACACCCATCCACATATAGCAGATAGCCAAACCAGTACTGAAAAAGTATCAGCAGAGGTAATGGTATATAAGAGTATATTGTTGATCTGAAAAGGGAGGTAGGAGATAAATCCCTACGACCGATAACAGAGAACCTTTGAAAATATTTCCTGTGAGTAAAACCATAAGATCAATAGGCTATACTCCCTTCACATCCCTCTGACAAACACTGTACTCTGAGAGGATTTGGGCTTCAGAATGCTTAGAAGCGCTTATTATAGAAGAAATCATAGAAATCAAGCACAAACTTACTTCACTACCTCCATGCAGGAGGCAAAGTTTGTAAAACTGATTTGTGGGTGTGGTGAGGGGTGTATTTATAGGCATTTTGAGGTTTGGGAAACTTTGCCCCTCCTGGTAGGATTGTATATCCCATACGTCACTAGCTCATGGACTCTTGCCAATTACATGAAAGAAAATGTATTTATTTCAAATGCAAATCCCTTCCACTTCTGCTTGTTAAAAACCTCCTCCTGAAATTATTATTAATATTATACTTTATTTATGAAGCGCCAACATATTCTGCAGCGCTGTCCATGGGTACAATTAATTTAAATAAAACAATGATATAAAACTTGTAAGGGACAGGACAAAATTTGACGAACACATACAGGAATTGAGGGCTCTATTCCCTTGGGAACTTACAATCAAGATGGGTAGAAGGTTGAGAAACAGGAGGTGAGGACTGCAAGAGTGAGAAACAATTTAATAGAGTTAGATGAGGGAAATATTAGGTAAGTGGAGCTAATTTATTACTGAGTTGGGTGGTAGGCATCTCTGAACAAAAAAGTCTTCAGGGAGCATTTAAAAGAATAAAGATTAGGGGAAAGCCTGACAGCAGGAGAAAGAGTGTTCCAAGGAGCAGGTGCTGCATGACAGAAGTCCTGCAGCCTAGCATAGGAAGAGGTGTTAGTCGAAGATGTAAGGAGCAGGTCATTGTTGGATCTTAGTGGGCGGGCTGGAGTATACTTGTTGATTAGAGAGGAAAGGTAGAGGGGAGCGGTGTTGGTGAGAGCTTTGTATGTAAGGGTGAGGATTTTTAATTTAATTCTGCTGTAAATTGGGGGCCAATGAAGGGACTCGCAGAAAAGTGCAGCAGATACAGAGTGACGGGAAAGGTGGATTAACATGGCAGAGGCATTTAGGATGGATTGAAGGGGAGAGAGATGGGAAAGAGGAAAGCCAGTAAGTAGGTTATTGCAGTAGTCAAGGCTGGGAATAACAAGGGAGTGGATTATTTGCTTTGTGGTGTTAGCGCTCAGAAAAGGGCGACTCTTGGTAATATTGCATAGGTAGTTTGCGGCAGGATGAAGAAAGTGATTGGATGTGAAGGGTGAAGGATAGGTTTGAGTGAGTCAAGTGTAACTCCGAGGCAGCAGACTTGGGGTGAACGGGAGAGGGGGGGGGGGAATTATCATCATCTATCTTCAATTCAGTCAATCATAAATGGCAATGAGAGTAAACCACTACCATGTTCATTTCAGGATTGCATTGAACAAATGTTTGTGTCTACAAAGAATGTTGATATTGTCTTTGTCCATTTAAAATAAATTTAAATTTCTCATATTTGCCATTTCCCTATAGAGTTCCACATCTAGTTCATGTTCACTCACTCTCAACTATATTTTAAAACTTTAAACTCTTAAAAAAACAAAAAACCTTTAAATATACTTTTATAAGTTATTATTCCTTCTTCTGTAAATTAAAAGGAGATTAAAGGGATAGTAAAGTCCAAATTAAACTTTCATGAATCAGACAGGGAATGTAACTTTCTAATTTACTTTTATTATCAAATTTGCTTTGTTCTCTTGTTATTCTTAGTTGAAGGCTAACACTAGGTAGGCTCATATGCTAATTTCTAAGCCCTTGAAGGCCACCTTTAATTTGATAGCATTTGACAGCTTTTCACAGCTAGAGGGTGTTAGTTCATGTGTTTCATATAGATAACATTGTGCTCATGCACGTGAAGTTATTTAAGAGTCAGTACTAATTGCCTGAAATGCAATTCTGTCAAAAGATCTGAGATAAGGAGGCAGTCAGCAGAAGCGTAGACACAAGGTAATTACAGAGGTAAAAAGTATATTTCTATAACCGTGTTGGTTAGGCAAAAGTGGGGAATGGTAAATAAATGGATTTTCTATCTATTTAAACAATAACATTTTTGGTGTTTACTATCCCTTTAAACAGCTGAGTACAATTATAGTTACTACTCACTATACTACTGATTTCCCTCCTGTATCTGCAGCTCTCTTCAAAGCCATTCTCTTATTTTACCTCATTACAGAAGCCAGTTGGTAAAGCTTTGCATTTTATACTGGGGGGTCGATCCGATATAAAGCGTCGCCCGCAAAAGCCGGCGACGCCAATATTTATGCTGATTTGGTATCCTATATACGGCGTAACCTAGAAATTACGCGTGTATATTTCTGCCGTCGCCCGTAGTTTTTTGGGCCATAGGCAGGTATACCAAACCAGCGCAGTTTGGTATCCAATATGCATCGTAAGGACTTACGTGGCGAAAATGGAGAAAACTTACTCCATTTTCACCTCGCCACAAAAAGCAGCCGTAAGAAGCCTTACGCTGACTATTGGAGCCCCGTAACTCCCTAAACTAACTAGAAAATAAACCTAACACCTAACGCATGCGCAATGTCTATCTCCCTGTCAACCGCGATCTTCTAAAATAAACCTAACACCTAACGCATGCGCAATGTCTATCTACCTGTCAACCGCGATCCCCCCCCCCCCGAAATCCCTAATAAAGTTATTAACCCCTAAACCGCCGCTCCCGGACCCCGCCGCCATCTACATAAACTAACCCCCTACTGTGAGCCCCTAAAACCGCCGCCATCTACCTTATCTATCCCC
Organism: Bombina bombina; assembly: GCF_027579735.1. Lineage (NCBI taxonomy): Eukaryota > Metazoa > Chordata > Amphibia > Anura > Bombinatoridae > Bombina > Bombina bombina. The sequence continues at coordinate 498,590,418 of NC_069503.1, read as the reverse complement.
TAATCTGACCCCTTACACCGCCGCCACCTATATAAAAATTATTAACCCCTAATCTAATCCCCCTATACCGCCGCCAGCTATATTAATATTATTAACCCCTAATGTAAGCCCCTTACACCGCCGCCATCTCTATTAAAATGATTAACCCCTAATTTAATCTACCTACCCCGCCGCCAGCTATATTATCTATATTAACCCTAAGTATATTATAGTTAATATAGGTATTACATTATATATATTAACTATATTAACCCTAATTATATTAGGGTTAATATAGTTAATATAGTTACTATAGTATTTATATTAACTATATTAACTCTATCTAACCCTAACTAAATTTATATTAAATTAATCTAATTCATTTATAAACTAAAATATTCCTATTTAAATCTAAATACTGATCCGAACAGCCAATCAGATTGAGCTCGCATTCTATTGGCTGATCGGAACAGCCAATAGAATGCGAGCTCAATCTGATTGGCTGATTGGATCAGCCAATCGGATTGAACTTGAATCTGATTGGCTGATTCAATCAGCCAATCAGATTTTTCTAACTTAATTCCGATTGGCTGATAGAATCCTATCAGCCAATCGGAATTCGGCGGACGCCATCTTGGATGACGTCATTTAAAGGTACCTCATTCCAAGTACAGCAGTCGGCCAGGATGGATGCTCCGCGGCGGCGGAGCGAAGAAAGAAGATTGAAGATGCCGCCGGAAGAATGAAGACTTTGCTGCCGCTTGGAGGAAGACGTCGCCGGAGGAAGAATTCTTCTTTGCCGCTTGGAGGAAGACATCGCCCGGATCGGATCAGGAGTTCGGCCCGGTGTGGTGAAGACAAGGTAGGGAGATCTTCAGGGGGGTAGTGTTAGGCTTTTTTAAGGGGGGTTTGGGTGGTTTTAGAATAGGGGTATGTGGGTGGTGGGTTGTAATGGGGGGGGGGGGATTGTATTTGTTGTATGCAAAAGAGCTGAATTCTTTGGGGCATGCCCCACAAAAGGCCCTTTTAAGGGCTGGTAAGGTAAAGAGCTTTGAAATTTGTTTAATTTCGAATAGGGCAGGGAATTTTTTTTATTTTGGGGGTTTATTATTTTATTAGGGGGCTTAGAATAGGTGTAATTAGCTTAAATATCTTGTAATCTTTTTTTTATTTTTTGTAATTTAGTGTTTGTTTTTTTTGTAATTTAGTTTAGTTAATTTAATTGTATTTTTAGATAGATGTTTGTAGTTTATTAAATTTATTGATAGTGTAGGTGTATTTGTAACTTAGGTTAGGATTTATTTTACAGGTAATTGGGTAATTATTTTAACTAGGTAGATATTAAATAGTTAATAACTATTTAATATCTATTATACCTAGTTAAAATAATTAACAATTTACCTGTAAAATAAATATTAACCCTAACATAGCTACAATGTAATTATTAATTATATTGTAGCTATCTTAGGGTTTGTTTTATAGGTAAGTATTTAGATTTAAATAGGAATATTTTAGTTTATAAATGAATTAGATTAATTTAATATAAATTTAGTTAGGGGTGTTAGGGTTAGATAGAGTTAATATAGTTAATATAAATACTATAGTAACTATATTAACTATATTAACCCTAATATAATTAGGGTTAATATAGTTAATATATATAATGTAATACCTATATTAACTATAATATACTTAGGGTTAATATAGATAATATAGCTGGCGGCGGGGTAGGTAGATTAAATTAGGGGTTAATCATTTTAATAGAGATGGCGGCGGTGTAAGGGGCTTACATTAGGGGTTAATAATTTTAATATAGATGGCGGCGGTGTTAGGGGCTCACTTTAGGGGGTTATAGATATAATATAGCTGGCGGCGGGGTACGGGAGCGGCGGTTTAGGGGTTAATAACTTTATTAGGTTGCGGCGGTTTAGGGGTTAATAGCTTTTTTATTGTTAGGCTAGTGAGGGGGGATAGCGGATAGAGGGTTAGACAGTGCGGGCTATGTTAGGGAGGCATGTTAGACAGTGCGGGCTATGTTAGGGAGGCGTGTTAGACAGTGCGGGTGTTTTAGACTTTAGTCAGGTTTTATAGGCGCCGGCAGTTTCTAACGTGGCGCAAGTCACTGGCGACGCCAGAAATTTGTACTTACGCAGATTTCTGGACATCGCTGGTTTGTCAGACTTACGGCACGTTAGCATCTGACGGCGACCTATATGGGATAGCTCGAGTTGCGAGCTGAAACTGCGGGCGACGCCGGTTCCCTCGCTTGCGCCGCAAACTGCGATCTATATCGGATCGCGCCCTGGGCGCCTCCATCTTGTAGCTCACGTATTGTTGCATCATGTGACAGAAGGAGAGCCCTTTCACAGATCTGTGATGTTACCAGCTTTTTGACAGCTGTACCTTGCACTTTAGTTTAGTTCACATAATAGAGAGCAGAAGTGTTACATTTTTGCAATTTTTTGCACAGTTTAAAAGTTACATAACAATTATACGATCCAAGATGGCAGCGCCCAGTGTGAAGATGCAGAGATTCACTAACTGATAATTGTAAGGGGGTAAAATAAGAGAACAACTTTGAAGAGAGCTGCAGGCACAGGAGGAAGAACAATATTATAGTAAATAGTTACCTTGCTACTTTAGTTGTACCAAGCTGTTCTTTTAAAGGAACACTAAATTCAAAATTAAACTTTCATGATTCAGAAAGAACACACAATTTTAAACAACTTTTCAATTCATATTCATTATCTAAACATGCACAAACTTTTTTATGTTTACACTTTCTGAGGCACCAGTTTCTACTGAGCATGTGCAAGATTAATAGAAAATACATATATGCATTTTTTGATTGGCTGATGGCTGTCACATGATGCAATGGGAAAATAAAACTAACTTTGAAATTTGTCAGAAAAAAATCTACTACTCATATGAATTTCAAACTAAGTGCTTTTTCATTGTTTATTTATTATGCATTTCTTGATTCTGCTATTCTTCTGTGTTTAGTGTTCATTTAGGTTCTGAAACTTATTTGTTTTCCAGTTCTGAGATTTAGAAGGCTTCAGAAGCCGAACCCTGCCATACATCTGCCCCTAAGTGGCCTCAGCAGAGATTGATATAATATAAAACACTGCAACAACAGTGGCAAACCTTATTTATCTACTCAAGTAAAATGCCCAGCTTGTTTTTTTCCCAAAATAAGACAAGTGTAGGGGAAGGGAATTTGGGGCCCAATCCGATATGCAGCGCCGCCCGCAAAAGCCGGTGACGCCAAATTTTGCGCTGGTTTGGTATCACATATACGGCTTAACCTAGAAGTTACGCTCGTATATTTCACCCTTCGGCCGTAGTTTATTGGCCCATAGAGTAATATACCAAACCCGGTATCCAATATACAGCGTAAGGAGTTACGTGGCAAAAATGGAGAAATCTGACTCCATTTTCACCTCGCCACAAATTGCAGGCGTAGTAAGCCTTAAGCTGAGTATTGGAGCACTGTAACTCCCTAAACTACCTGCAAAATAAAACCTAACACCTAACACATGCGCAATGTCTATCTACCTGTCAACCGCAATCTTTAATAAAGTGCTTATCTCCTAAACCGCCGCTCCCGGACCCCGCCGCCAGCTACATTAAATGTCTTACCCCCTAATCTGACCCCCCTACACCTCCGCCAGCTATATTGAATGTCTAATCCCCTAATGTGATCCCCCTACACTGCCGTTAGCTACATTAAAATGATTACCCCCTAATATGACCCCCCTACACCGCCGCAAGCTACATTAAATGTCTAAGCCCCTAATGTGATCCCCCTACACCGCCGCCATCTACATTAAAATGATTACCCCCTAATGTGAGCCCCTACCCCGCCGCCAGCTACATTAAAATGATTACCCCGGAATGTGATCCCCCTACATCGCCGCCAGCTACATTAAATGTCTAACCCCTAATGTGATCCCCCTACACCACTGCCAGCTACATTAAAATGATTACCCCCTAATGTCAGCCCCTACCCCGCCGCCAGCTACATTAAAATGATTACCCCCTAATGTGAGCCCCTACCCTGCCGCCACCTACATTAAAATGATTACCCCCTAATGTGAGCTCCTACCCCGCCGCCACCTACATTAACTATATTACCCCCTAATATGATCCCCCTACACCGCCGCCACCTATATTAAATTTATTAACCCCTAATCTAATCCCCCTACACCGCCACCACCTATATTCAAATTATTAACCCCTAATCTAATCCCCCTACACCGCCGCCACCTATATTAAATATATTAACCACTAAACCTAAGTCTAACCCTAACACCCCCTAACTTAACTATTATTAAAATAAATCTAAATAATATTAATAATATTAACTAAATTATTCCTATTTAAATCTAAATACTTACCTATAAAATAAACCCTAAGATAGCTACAATATAATTAATAATTACATTGTAGCTATTTTAGGGTTTATATTTATTTTACAGGTAACTTGGTATTTATTTTAACTAGGTACAATAGCTATTAAATAGTTAATAACTATTTAATAGCTACCTAGTTAAAATAATTACCAAATTACCTGTAAAATAAATCCTAACCTAAGTTACCATTACACCTAACACTACCCTATCAATAAATTAATTAAATAAACTACAATTATCTAAACTAAAATACAATTAAATACACTAATCTATGTTACAAAAAACAAACACTAAATTACAAAAAATAAAAAAAGATTGCAAGAATTTTAAGCTAATTACACCTAATCTAAGCCCTCTAATAAAATAACAAAGCCCCCCAAAATAATAAAATTTCCCTACCCTAAACTAAATTACAAAAGTAATCAGCTCTATTACCAGCCCTTAAAAGGGCCTTTTGTGGGGCATTGCCCCAAAGTAATCAGCTCTTTTACCTGTAAAAAAAAAGAACAACCCCCCCATTACCACCCACCACCCACGCACCCCTACTCTAAAACCCACCCGATCCCCCCTTTAAAAAACCTAAGTCTAACCCCTAAGTGGTCCTTACCTGTCCTGAAGACCGGCGGAGAAGGTCCTGTTCCAGACGGAGAAGTCTTCTTCCAGGCGGGACCTCTTCTTCTTCCAGGACCCAGCCGGCGCAGAGCGCCGGCTGGGTCCTGGAAGAAGTAGCTCTTACAGTAGCTCTTATTCTATTGGCTATTCAAATCAGCCAATAGAATTAAAGTAGCTCTCATCCGATTGGCTGATTTGAATTTGAAGACTCAAATCAGCCAATAGGAATTCAAGGGACGCCATTTTTAATCGCGTACCTTGAATTCCTATTCAGTGTACGGCGGAGAACGTATGAAGAGGATCCTCCACGCTCCATGGCTCCTTTCTTCAGTTCCAGTGTCGCCGATCTTCAGTTCCTGCATCACCGGTCTTCAGTTCCAGAGAGGACGGTCTTCAGCTCCGTGGTCATCGGTCTTCAACTCCTCCGCTCCGCGTCAGCTGGGTCCTGGAAGAAGAAGAGGTCGCCGCCTGGAAGAAGACTTCTCCGCCTGGAATAGGACCTTCTCCGCCGGTCTTCAGGACAGGTAAGGACCACTTGGGAGTTAGACTTAGGTTTTTTAAAGGGGGGATCGGGTGGGTTTTAGAGTAGGGGTGTGTGGGTGGTGGGTTGTAATGGGGGCGGGGGTTGTTCTTTTTTTTTACAGGTAAAAGAGCTGATTACTTTGGGGCAATGACCCACAAAAGGCCCTTTTAAGGGCTGGTAATAGAGCTGATTACTTTTGTAATTTAGTTTAGGGTAGGGACATTTTATTATTTTGGGGGGCTTTGTTATTTTATTAGGGGGCTTAGATTATGTGTAATTAGCTTAAAATTCTTGTAATCTTTTTTTATTTTTTGTAATTTAGTGTTTTGTTTTTTTTTGTAATATAGTTTAGTGTATTTAATTATATTTTAGTTTAGATAATTGTAGTTTATTTAATTAATTTATTGATAGTGTAGGTGTAGTTGTAACTTAGGTTAGGATTTATTTTACAGGTAATTTGGAAATTATTTTAACTAGGTAGCTATTAAATAGTTATTAACTATTTAATAGCTATTGTACCTAGTTAAAATAAATACCAAGTTACCTGTAAAATAAATATAAACCCTTAAATAGCTACAATGTAATTATTAATTATATTGTAGCTATCTTAGGGTTTATTTTATAGGTAAGTATTAAGATTTAAATAGGAATAATTTAGTTAATATTATTAATATTATTTAGATTTATTTTAATAATAATTAAGTTAGGGGGTGTTAGGGTTAGACTTAGGTTTAGTGGTTAATATATTTAATATAGGTGGCGGCAGTGTAAGGGGATTAAATTAGGGGTTAATAATTTTAATATAGGTGGCGGCGGTGTAGGGGGCTCAGATTAGGGGGTAATACAGTTAATATAGGTGGCGGCGGGTTCCGTGAGTGGCGGTTTAGGGGTTAATACATTTATTGTTAGGAGTGAGAGGGGGGATTGCGGATAGAGGGGTATACGTGTCGGGCTATGTTTGGGAGGCGTGTTAGACAATAACGGGAGATTTAATATTTTAGTCAGTTTTTTTAGGCGGCGGCAGTTTCTAAAGTGCCGTAAGTCACTGGCGACTCCAGAAGTTTGTACTTACGCTGATTTCTGGACATCGCTAGTTTGTCAGACTTACTGCACTTTAGCAACTGCCGGCGCCATATATGAGATAGCTCGCTGTGCGTATATCGGATCGCGCCCTTAATGTCCGAAGAACACCAATACCCAGCTGATAGGATTTATTGAAAAACAACAGAAAATATTTCAATTATAAAGTGATTTCATGCTATTTTAACATCTACAAAAGGTCAGATATTCTGCAAGCTTTTACATAAGGAACTACTACATTTTTATTTCTGTCACTGACTCATCTTTCTGATCACATCTTTATCCACCAAGATTTATTGTACCAGAAAAGATTCATCTTCATAAGCATATTGTTATCCACTAAGATTGTTTGTACCATTTTTATTATTTTAACTAGATTGTTCACTCTCATAGCTAAATCCCTCAATATCCTTTGTAATGTGAAGAATAAATACAGTCATATGTTGTTAAGCCCTCTGCATCTTATAAATGATAATAATTATTCTTCATTTATTAATTATTTGCTTGATATCATATCAAATAGTACAATTAAAATACTAAATATCACCATAATTAATTATATTAGGTGTCAGGGCTGCATCTGGCAAAATTAAATGTTTGTTTTCCAAAACGTCAACCAACTAGACATAACCATGAATATTTTCCTTAAAGGGATACTAAACGCAATTTTTTTCATTCATGATTCAGATAGAGCATCTAATTTTAAGCAACTTTCTAATTGACTCCTAATATCAATTTTACTTCATTCTCTTTATATCTTTATTTGAAAAGCAGGAATGTAAAGCTTAGGAGACAGCCCATTTTTCATTCTGCACCCTGGATAGCACTTGCTTATTGGTGTCTATATTTACCCACCAGTCAGCATGCGCTACCCAGGTGCTGAACTAAAAATTATAATAGGAGTTAACTAGAAAGTGGCTTAAAATTGCATGCTCTGTCTGAATCATTAAAGGGACACTGAACCAAAAATTTTTCTTTTGTGATTCAGATAGAGCATGACATTTTAAGCAACTTTCTAATTTACTCCTATTATCAAATTTTCTTCATTCTCTTATAATATTTATTTGAAATGCAAAAATGTAAGTTTAGATGCCGGCTAGTGATGTCGCGAACCTAAAAATTTTGGTTTGCGAATGGCAGACTTGAACTTCCGCAACTGTTTGCGAACCGGTGAACCGGGCGATCCGCCATAGACTTCAATATGCAGGTGAATTTTAAAACCAACAGGGACTCTTTCTGGCCACAATAGTGATGGAAAAGTTGTTTCAAGGGGACTAACACCTGGACTGTGGCATGCCGGAGGGGGATCCATGGCAAAACTCCCATGGAAAATTACATAGTTGATGCAGAGTCTGGTTTTAAGCCATAAAGGGCATAAATCACCTAACATTCCTAAATTGTTTGGAATAACGTGCTTTAAAACATCAGGTATGATGTTGTATCGATCATGTAGTGTAAGGGTTACGCCCGCTTCACAGTGAGAGACCAAACTCCCTGTTTAAAGGTACAGTCTACACCAGAATTTTTATTCTTTTAAAATATAGATAATCCCTTTATTACCCATTTCCCAGTTTTGCATAACTAACACATTTATAATAATATACTTTAACCTCTGTGATTATGCAATTAGATTACACTAGCAGACTGATGTTTCACAGTCAAAAAAGTTTTTGTTTTAAATATTTACAATACAGTTATAACAAATATGATTGGTGGCACTAGTTGGCAAGTGGGCCTGGCACACACGCTGGCAGGCAGGCAACTGCAATTAGATTACACAAGCAGACTGATGTTTCACATTAAAAAAAGTTTTTTTTTAAATATTTACACTACTGTTACAACAAATATGAGTGGTGGCACTAACTTGGCAAGTGGGCCTGGCACACACGCTGGCAGGCAGGCAACTGCAATTAGATTACACTAGCAGACTGATGTTTCACAGTCAAAAAAGTTTTTATTTTAAATATTTACACTACTGTTATAACAAATATGATTGGTGGCACTAGTTGGCAAGTGGGCCTGGCACACACGCTGGCAGGCAGGCAACTGCAATTAGATTACACTAGCAGACTGATGTTTCACAGTTAAAAAAGTTTTTATTTTAAATATTTACAATACTGTTATAACAAATATGATTGGTGGCACTAGTTGGCAAGTGGGCCTGGCACACACGCTGGCAGGCAGGCAACTGCAATTAGATTACACAAGCAGACTGATGTTTCACAGTCAAAAACGTTTTTTTTTTAAATATTTACACTACTGTTACAACAAATATGAGTGGTGGCACTAACTTGGCAAGTGGTCCTGGCACACACGCTGGCAGGAAGGCAACTGCAATTAGATTACACTAGCAGACTGATGTTTCACAGTCAAAAAAGTTTTTATTTTAAATATTTACACTACTGTTATAACAAATATGATTGGTGACACTAGTTGGCAAGTGGGTCTGGCACACACGCTGGCAGGCAGGCAACTGCAATTAGATTACACTAGCAGACTGATGTTTCACAGTCAAAAAAGTTTTTTTTTAAATATTTACACTACTGTTACAACAAATATGAGTGGTGCCACTAACTTGGCAAGTGGGCCTGGCACACACGCTGGCAGGCAGGCAACTGCAATTAGATTACACTAGCAGACTGATGTTTCACAGTCAAAATTTTTTTTTTTTAAAATATTTACACTACTGTTATAACAAATATGATTGGTGGCACTAGTTGGCAAGTGGGCCTGGCACACACGCTGGCAGGCAGGAAACTGCAATTAGATTACACTAGCAGACTGATGTTTCACAGTCAAAAAAGTTTTTTTTTTAAATATTTACACTAGTGTTACAACAAATGACTCTGAGTGGTGGCACTAGTTGGCAAATGGTCCTGGCACACACGCTGGCAGGCAGGCAACTGCAATTAGATTACACTAGCAGACTGATGTTTCACAGTCAAAATTACACAGGCAAAAAAAAAAAGATGTTCTAGCCCTAAAAAGGGCTTTTTGGGGTGCTGTCCTTACAGCAGAGATCAGATGATCCTTCAGGACTGTAGTGGACACTGAATACACTAGTCTAGCTATCAATTTCCCTATAAAATCAGCAGCAGCTACACTATCCCTCCTCTCACTAAGAATGCAGGATCAGAATGAATCTAAAATGGCTGCTGTCCAGGAGCTGGGAGGGTCTGGGAGGGAGTGTCTGCTGCTGATTGGCTGAAATGTGTCTGCAGACTATGAGATACAGGGTCAAAGTTTACTAAATGATGACGAATAGGAGGCAGACCGAACATCGCAAACAAGCTATTTTCATCGGGAACTATTCGCCGGCGAACTATTCGCGACATCACTAATGCCGGCACATTTTTTGTGAACAACCTGGGTTGTCCTTGCTGATTGGTAGATAAATTAGTCCACCAGTTTAGATGCCTTATAAAGATATCAAGAGAAGGAAGAAAAAATGATAATAGGAGTAAATTAGAAAGTTGCTTAAAATTGCATGCTCTATCTGAATCATGAAAGAAAAAAATTGGGTTTAGTGTCCCTTTAAATAAAAAATGTGGGTTTAGTATCTTTTTAATCATGCACCTTTTTTTTGTAATTAATAAGATATACTACAAGATAGTTTGCTATATGATGTTTTGCCTATAAGGTTTAAGTATTATCATTCATTATACATGAATGATTTATTTGTATATTTTGTATGTGTTCCTCCTGGTATGCAAGTTATGTATACTACAATTGTATTGTGCTATAATCTGGAATTCTTAATATAAACTTAATAATAGACAACACTTAAACAATTCTGTTAAATAAAAAAAATATAATATATTTATTAATACATCTATCATGTAAAAACAATGTAATAAAATAGATAAAACAACGATATTTGCATAAAGTTGAAGATCCACAAACGTACGCCTAGATTTAGAGTTTTGCGGCCAAAGGGGTGCGTTAGCTACGCGTGCTTTTTTCTGGCTGCACCTTTTAAATACTGCTGGTATTTAGAGTTCACAGAATGGCTGGGTTTTCAGTGCGTTAGGCTCCAAAAAGGGAGCGTAGAGCATAATTTAACGCCACTGCATCTCTCGATACCAGTGGTGCTTACGGACGAGGCCAGCTTCAAAAACGTGCTCGTGCACGATTCCCCCATAGAAAACAATGGGGCTGCTTGAGCTGAAAAAAAACCTAACACCTGCAAAAAGCCGCGTTCAGCTCCTAACGCAGCCCCATTGTTTTCTATGGGGAAACACTTCCTACGTCTGCACCTAACACCCTAACATGTACCCCGAGTCTAAACACCCCTAACCTTACACTTATTAACCCCTATTCTGCCGCCCCTGCTATCGCTGACACCTGCATATTTTTTTTAACCCCTAATCTGCCGTTTCGTAAACCGCCGCTACTTACATTATCCCTATGTATCCCTAATCTGCTGCCCCTAACACCGCCGACCCCTATATTATATTAATTAACCCCTAATCTGCCCCCCACAACGTCGCCTCCACCTGCCTACACTTATTAACCCCTAACCGGACCGCGCCGCTATTATAATAAAGTTATTAACCCCTAATCCGCCTCACTCCCGCCTCAATAACCCTATAATAAATAGTATTAACCCCTAATCTGCCCTCCCTAAGATCGCCGACACCTAACTTCAAACATTAACCCCTAATCTGCCGACTGGAGCTCACCGCTATTCTAATAAATGTATTAACCCCTAAAGCTAATTCTAAACCTAACCCTAACACCCCCCTAAGTTAAATATAATTTTTATCTAACGAAATAAATGAACTATTATTAAATAACTTATTCCTATTTAAAGCTAAATACTTACCTGTAAAATAAACCCTAATATAGCTATAATATAAATTATAATTATATTGTAGCTATTTTAGGATTAATATTTATTTTACAGGCAACTTTGTAATTATATTAACCAGGTACAATAGCTATTAAATAGTTAATAACTATTTAATAGTTACCTAGTTTAAATAATTACAAAATTACCTGTAAAATAAATCCTAACCTAAGTTACAATTAAACCTAACACTACACTATCAATAAATTATTTAAATACAATACCTACAAATAACTACAATTAAATAAACTAACTAAAGTACAAAAAATAAAAAAGAACTAAGTTACAAAAAATAAAAAAATATTTACAAACATTAGAAAAATATTACAACAATTTTAAACTAATTACACCTACTCTAAGCCCCCTAATAAAATAACAAAGCCCCCCAAAATAAAAAAATGCCCTACCCTATTCTAAATTAAAAAAGTTCAAAGCTCTTTTACCTTACCAGCCCTGAAAAGGGCCATTTGCGGGGGAAGGCCTAAAAGAATTCAGCTCTTTTGCCTATAAAAAAAAACACATAAAATACCCCCCCCAACATTACAACCCACCACCCACATACCCCTAATCTAACCCAAACCCACCTTAAATAAACCTAACACTAAGCCCCTTAAGATCTTCCTACCTTATCTTCACCATACCAGGTTCACCGATCCGTCCTCAGAAGTCTTGATCCAAGCCTCGGAAGTGTTGATCCAAGCCCAAGTGGGGGGCTGAAGAGTGACGTCCATCCTCGGGCTGAAGTCTGGATCCAAGCGGCGGCTGAAGAAATCCATCATCGGGCTGAAGTCGGAAGTCCATCATCGGGATGAAGTCTTCTATCAAGCCACATCTTCAATCTTCTTTCTTCTGGAGCGGAGCGGAGCCAACTTCTTTCCAACCGATGCGGATCCAACCTCTTCAACCGACGCCTACTCGCCGAATGACGGTTCCTTTAAATGACGTCATCCAAGATGGCGTCCCACTTCCGAGGCTTGGATCAAGACTTCCGAGGACGGATCGGTGAACCTGGTATGGTGAAGATAAGGTAGGAAGATCTTCAGGGGCTTAGTGTTAGGTTTATTTAAGGGGGGTTTGGGTTAGATTAGGGGTATGTGGGTGGTGGGTTGTAATGTTGGGGGGGGTATTGTATGTGTTTTTTTTACAGGCAAAAGAGCTGAATTCTTTGGGGCATGCCCCGCAAAGGGCCCTGTTCAGGGCTGGTAAGGTAAAAGAGCTTTGAACTTTTTAAATTTAGAATAGGGTAGGGCATTTTTTTATTTTGGGGGGCTTTGTTATTTTATTAGGGGGCTTAGAGTAGGTGTAATTAGTTTAAAATTGTTGTAATATTTTTCTAATGTTTGTAAATATTTTTTTATTTTTTGTAACTTAGTTCTTTTTTTATTTTTTGTACTTTAGTTAGTTTATTTCATTGTATTTATTTGTAGATATTGTATTTAATTAATTTATTGATAGTGTAGTGTTAGGTTTAATTGTAGATAATTGTAGGTATTTTATTTAATTAATTTATTGATAGTGGAGTGTTAGGTTTAATTGTAACTTAGGTTAGGATTTATTTTACAGGTGATTTTGTAATTATTTTAACTATTTTAGCTATTAAATAGTTCTTAACTATTTAATAGCTATTGTACCTGGTTAAAATAAATACAAAGTTACCTGTAAAATAAATATAAATCCTAAAATAGCTACAATATAATTATAATTTATATTGTAGCTATATTAGGGCTTATTTTACAGGTAAGTATTTAGCTTTAAATAGGAATAATTTATTTAATAAGATTTAATTTATTTAGTTAGATTTAAATTATATTTAATTTAGGGGGGTGTTAGGGTTAGGGTTAGACTTAGCTTTAGGGGTTAATCCATTTATTACAATAGCGGCGAGATTCGGTCGGCAGATTAGGGGTTAATGTTTGAAGTTAGGTGTCGGCGATGTTAGGGAGGGCAGATTAGAGGTTAATACTATTTATTATAGGGTTATTGAGGCGGGAGTGAGGCGGATTAGGGGTTAATAACTTTATTATAGTAGCGGTGCGGTCCGCTCGGCAGATTAGGGGTTAATAAGTGTAGGTAGGTGGCGGCGACGTTGGGGGGGCAGATTAGGGGTTAATAAATATAATATAGGGGTTGGCGGTGTTAGGGGCAGCAGATTAGGGGTACATAGGGATAACTTAGCTGGCGGCGCTTTACGGTCGGCAGATTAGGGGTTAATTATTGTAGGTAGCTGGCGACGACGTTGTGGGGGGCAGATTAGAGGTTAATAAATATAATATAGGGGACGGCGGTGTTAGGGGCAGCAGATTAGGGGTACATAGGGATAACTTAGCTGACGGCGCTTTGCGGTCGGCACATTAGGGGTTAATTATTGTAGGTAGCTGGCAGCAACGTTGTGGGGGGCAGATTAGAGGATAATAAATATAATATAGGGGTCGGCGGTGTTAGGGGCAGCAGATTAGGGGTACATAAGTATAACGTAGGTGGCGGTCGGCAGATTAGGGGTTACAAAAATTTAATCGAGTGGCGGCGATGTGGGGGGGCCTCGGTTTAGGGGTACATAGGTAGTTTATGGGTGTTAGTGTACTGTAGAGCACAGTAGTTAAGAGCTTTATGAACCGGCGTTAGCCCAGAAAGCTCTTAACTACTGACTTTTTTCTGCGGCTGGAGTTTGGTCGTTAGATTTCTAACGCTCACTTCAGCCACGACTCTAAATACCGGCGTTAGAAAGATCCCATTGAAAAGATAGGATACGCAATTGACGTAAGGGGATCTGCGGTATGGAAAGTCGCGGCTGGAAAGTGAGCGTTAGACCCTTTCCTGACTGACTCCAAATACCAGCGGGCGGTAAAAACCAGCGTTAGGAGCCTCTAACGCTGGTTTTCAAGGCTACCGCCCAACTCTAAATATAGGCATTAGTAAGCCCACTCTCATGAGCCTGGCCAGACTTTGTAACAAACACAACGCATATTGAGGTTCCACCTCTTCATCAGGTCAGGTTACTACATTTGTGGATCTTCAACTTTATGCAAGTTTCCTCGTTTTTATCTATTTTATTACATGTAAATTTCTTTTTTACATACTTTATATTTTAATAAATATATTCTATTTGCATTGAACAAAATTATTTGTGTGCTGCCTATTATTTATATTATTAAAGATATCCCAAGTAACAAAATATTTTTAGAGATTGAATAATTGCATTGAAAACTTTACAAACATTCTGATATAGAAGTGGTCGCACAAAGCCACAGCCTTACTATCAGCTTATAGTTCTTAAAGGGACAGTATACACTAATTTTCATTTAACTGCATGTAATAGACACTACTATAAAGAAAAATATGCACAGATACTGATCTAAAAATCCAGTATAAAACTGTTTAAAAACTTACTGAGGAGCTCCCAGTTTAGCTCTGTTAAAAAAGTTAGCTGGAACACACACTGAAAGTGGTTCTATAGCATAAACAGCAGACACTCTCTCCTCCCCCTTCCTCTGCATATAAAAGACTCTTTACACAAACAGGAACATCAGTATACTTTTAAAACTTTGGGGCTTGGTTAGGAGTCTGAAAATCAGCGCAATGTTATTTAAACTATACTTTTAAAAAAAACTGTAGAGTCTATATAAATGGACCAACCCTTTAAGTGATGCTTGTTTAGAGATGATCATAAACAGAAATTACCTATTAACATATTTCCTGTCAGAGATGCTTGCTTAAATGGATATTAAAGTCAAAATTAAACTTGCATGATTCGGATAGAGTGTGTAATTTTAAGACATTTAAATTCACCCCTATTTTCAAATTTACTTTGTTCTCTGTATCCTTTTTTGAAAAAGAATATGCACGTGTCTTGGTGATTGGTGGCTACACAAATCTGTCTCTTGTCAATGGCTCACCAGATGTTTTCAGCTGTACATTGCCACTCTGGAACTGATTTTAACTATGTGTTTTTAACCATTTTGTAGGAATAAAACACCCAGTAAGCAACTGCGCCATCATAAAATTCTCTAGCAAATTAGAGCATTTTCTTTTTGCTCATTCATTAAGTGTACAAAAAAAATGTTTATTAGCTTCAACAACTAAAAAAAGAAATTGTACAAATTATTTTTTTAAACATATTGTCAATGGAATTTTCAAAAAGAAGTTTAAAATGTTAATATACTTTATTTGTCTGTAATTTTATGCTGCTAATTCATATAATTTATAATCAAATTAAAATGTTTCATAGGAAAAATATTCTGAGAAATCAGTTTTATTATTCAATTAAAAATAATGCCCATGTATGCTGTATAATTATAAAAAGACAATAGAAAATACATTTGATATCATTGCACACAGTGTGTTTTAGATCAAACAGAAAATCACCAAAACAATTAAAAAGTATACATCTTGTGATTTTTATATCAAATGTTTACCTATGCAGAGTGAAGTAACTTTGTATAATATGTTCATTATTTATTTTGCCCCCTTTTCATGAAATTGAATGTAACTTAGCTCTGAAAATTTAGCAACTTCTAATTTTCAGAACTTGGAACACACCCTTATGACTTCTCAAGGCTAAGTCTGGTACATATCTGTCCCTAATTGGCTTTATGAGATAACAACTGAAAAATAATTTCCTTTATACTAACTTTATGGCTGTGACTAGTCTTGTTGTCTGCAGACCAAGGGGTCAATTTATTAAAGTCAGGCGGACATCGCTCAATGCCGACAGCATACACTGTCTGTATTCAGCAGTGCACAAGCAGTTCTAGTGAACTGCTTGTGCAATACCGCCCCCTGCAGATTTGCGGCCAATCGTCCGCTAGCAGGGGGTGTCAATCAGCCATATCGTATTGGATCGGGCGGATTGCTGTACGCAGCCTCAGAGGTGGCGTATGATTAAAGGAGCAGCGATCTATAGGCCGCTTCTTCATAACTCCTGTTTCCGGCAAGCCTAAAGGCTCACGCGGAAAAAGGGTGAATTGGCCCAATTTGGCCAATAATAAATTGACCCCTAAAGCTCAGATTGGCAAATGGTGGGTGGAGTTTGGCTATTGCAGTAAAACGGATGTTAATTTGTTTTAAAAACTTTAAGACTTGACTGATATCTTATTCTTTATAAACATATTGTGATCGACGCCCTACAGAGACATGTGATGGAGGCTTTTCCTAGCGAAGCCAGTGAGTGAGTTCTATAGCGGCTGAGCTAAACAATTATAATGAAATGGTGACTCCAACACAAGGCTGACCATTAGTACGTATGAAATAAGACACAATGTGAACAAAGTGCGGAAAAAATATCACAAAATTTACATTGTTTAATAGTTTTCATCAATGTTCTTTTCAGTTAATTGATTCCTGTGTGAGACAATAAGTACATAAGCTGCACTTTTGTCATTGGCAGCCCTGACTCCCTTTAAAAACAAATGTTTTAAGCGGCTGCTGGCTTCTATTTAAGTTTAAGTTACTGTCCAGCTGCTCCTCTGCTGTGCTGAAGATATTCCCCTTAGGAAATATTGGAGTAACCAATTTTTGTTAAAATGATATGAAAACCATTTTTTTTTTTCTTATATGATTTAGATAGAACATAACATTTTAAACAACTTCCCAGCTTACTTCTATTATCATACTTGCTTCATTCTCTTGATATCCTTTATAGAAGAACAAGTAAGACAAATAACAGGACTCATATAATGTGCATACATCAATCAGTGGCTAGCTCCCAGCAGTGAATTGCTGCTCCTAAGTTTACTTTGGTGTGCATTTTAATAAAGGAAACCAAGAGAACAAAACAGATTAGAAATAAAGTAAACAGGAAAATGTTCTATCGAAATCATGAAAATTAAATTTTTACTCTACTGTCTCTTTAACAAACACATTTTGAACTACCCCATATCGGAATATATGAGGAAATAAAATAAACACAATTTTTTTTTTTTTTTTACAATTTGTCCAAAACAAACATTTTGTCTATGTATGTCTCTCATATACTATAGTTTGTGAAGTATATTCTTTCATTCACTTGTTTTCTGTTACGTAAATCCAGTTTGTTGAAAAGTCTCACAAAGATAATGCAATATGATATTTTTAAATAATTGCCAGAAGTAATTATTTGGTCCTACTGTTTTGATTAAAAAGAACTAATTGTGCAGACATATATATATATATTTTATTAATATTGTATTTTATATTCTTAACAAAAACAACACGGTCAAATTTTCATTTTTTGTGAAGGCAATTAATCCCACATTCCAAAGTTTCTTGTTGTTCATTCACTCTTTGAAAGGGATAGTCTAGTTAAAATTCAGATAGATAGATTCAGATAGAGCATGCAATGTTAAGCAACTTTCTAATTTACTCCTCCTATTATCATTTTGTCTTCATTCTCTTGGTATCTTTATTTGAATGTAACCTTAGGAGCCGGCCCATTTTTGATTCAGCACCTGGGTAGCACTTGCTGATTGGTGGCTACATTTAGACACCAATCAGAAAGTGCTACCCAGGTGCTGAATCAAAAAGGGGCGGGCCCCTATGCTTACATTCTTGCTTTTTCAAATAAAGATACAAAGAGAACAAAGAAAAAATGATAATAGGAGTAAATTAGAAAGTTGCTTAACATTGCATGCTCTATCTGAATCATGAAAGTTTCATTCTTACTAGACTATTCCTTTAACAAACAATATCCTCCAGCTTCTGATATTTAAATTGACCTTTATTTTATAAACATGTGTCCAGAGCACAGCAATGTTTTGGGCTTGTTCATGCCTTTTATCGTGCATCTAAGCATGTGTAATAAAGGTCAATTATAAAACATCAGAAGCTGAAGGATGCTCATCGTTGCCATTACAGTAATAGGATTGTCCTACCAGCCAATAAATATTAATACAGCAGTATGCAGCAATATTTTTCAATTTAAATTTGCTTTTCACATAAGAATATTTTAACATTTTGTATGAATTAACTGCATTTAATATTACATATTAGATTCATCTGTGCAAAATATTATACAATTAAAACACTTTGTAGCAACATAATAAAATATATTACTAGGCGCAAGTATATATGTTGAAAGAATGCTTGCTTTCCAAAATAATGATTCAATAAATAAATTGCAAGGTCAAGTTTGCCACAATTACAAATGGGAATTGACAAAAAAACAAAACAATAAAAGGTATTTTAGCTTCTATATACGCTATATAAAAATATTTGTATAAACGCTAAGCAACATTGTTAATAATTAAATTGCAAGAAATATAAAAATGTTAGAAATACATTAAAAAACACATTCAGAACGACAGAGGCAGAGACAGATTGACAAAATAAGAAATAAAAAACTTGTTTGCTTGTGTAAATGATCTCTTTACAAGTAAATATTCTGAATAGTAGAAAACTATTTTAACATATATTCATCTATTTAACTATTACTAAAGGGTTTACATTATAGAATAAAGCATTGCAACTCTGTAAAAAAAATTACACAAAGTGGAAAACTTTATTGAACAATCATTTAAAAAACAAAACAAGATGGCTTATAAGAAAAAAAGCTAAATACTCAGCAGATATGTTTTGCATATTGATCCTTAAAGGGACATACAACTCAACATTTTTGTTTCATGATTCAGAAAGCACATGCAATTTTAAATAATTTTCCAATTTATTTCTATGATCAAATTTTCTTTGATTTTTTTTATCTTTTGTTGAAAAGAGTGTGCATGTGTCTGCAAGAGCACTAGATAGCAGCCCTATTTCTTGTAATGTAGTGCTCCAGGCATGTGCACGCAACCTATCTAGATATCACTTCAACAAAGAATAACAAGAGAACAAAGCAAATTTGATAATAGAAGAATTGGGAACTTTTTTATTGTATTCTCTATCTGAATCATGAAAGAAAAATGTTGGGTTTCATGTGCCTTTAATGATTGAGAAGGTTATGGTAAATAAATTTAAAAATATAGTGTCCTTAACACTAACGCTAACAATTAGACCTGTAAAATACATTAACAAGCAACAGTCTAGACATACTATGCTGAAATTGAGCAATCAGTTGTAAAGAAGAATTATTTTAAATTAATCACATAAAATATTATACTATTAATTAAAAAATGCAGATGTGATTAAATAGATAAATAATTTAAATGAATAAATCTACAACCCAGTCTTCATACAATCCAGTGGGCTAACAAGTATCAAGGGTGAATATTCTAAACACTTCCTTCTTTCCCCTTGTATAAGGTATTCGAAAAAGAACAATCACAATAAGCTATTTGTTAGCGCAGCATGTCATACTGAGAAAGTCACAGAAATAGAAGTCTCCAACAGATGCAAATGTCTTCAGATGCTCTTTATCTTGATGAATGATTGATGATGCAATTAAGTTTTTTTGTGCATATAAATACTAGACAGAATACATTTAAAATACATCTATAATAGATGTCTTATAAAAAAAGAATATAGAATATAGTGGTGATAAAATAAGATGTTCAAACCTTGCAGGATATTCATTATTTGTTGATATCAGATTCTTTACATAGAAGGGGTTTTCTTTACAATTTGAAAGGTTTGGTCACCTCTGGCTGCAACACAAGACACGAGGGTACGAAAAAAAGCTCTCATGTCCCATGTTGTTGCCAAAGGTAACTCAATAATTCTGGAAAACACTGATGCTGATACATACATCCTCCTCCAGATTAGATTCTTCTCTTCTCTTGTGAAATAATAATAACTTGGGAACACAGAAAATTATCCTGAGGAGAGAAACAGAAAAGAGAATTGTGTCAAGCGTTTCTGTGACTTGTTTAAATGTTAGCTCTTAAATGATCTGCTATTTAGTTTCTTGATAACCTATCAGTAAATTAACAATTCACTAAATTTGTTACGTCTGTGCTTTTATATCAGGAGGGGGCGTAGAAAAGTGTTACATAACACTAAGAATGTTGCAGAATGTAAGTTAAAGGGACAGTGCACTGTAAACTTGTTTACCCTTAATGTGTTTCCAATAACTTCTTACACAAGTTGCAGAGTATAAAATGTGTGTGAAATTACTCTCTTAGGTTTATTTCCGTATATTAAATAGCTGTGTTGTTTTTCTTTGGAGCCACAACCCAATTAAATGGGTGGAGTCTGCAGGGAGAACAGATATAATTATTTTATCACTCTCTATGCTGTTATATATCCTCGGTTGCAATATTATTTAATTCTATCTCAGCAGTAACCTCCAAAGTGTTATTTATTTTTATGTAACAATATTTTTGATTAATGGAATTATGAATATTAATAATCGATCATAAAATTATCGCTAGCAATATCTCCAATTAATATAGTGGAATTTGTCAATACACTTCAGTGAAACGTTATATAATCTCTATAGTGTATTCCAGAATGATATTGAGATATTTAGAAATTATGACAATAAAATTATTATAAATATTAATATTTAATCTCAAATTAAATTTATTCCTGAGTTCTGACCAGTTAATTTATATAAACATGTCGATTACATTTACTGTATGCAGAAAAGAGTGTATTAATTATGGCCAAATATATATGTCTAGTTGTAACAATACTCAATATAAAATGTAAAGCAGGCAATAGAGATATTTAGATTAATTACTATTCATTCGATATTGTCTATTATCCCATGAATGGATTAAATATTTCTATAAATTAACTCAAACTGTATCACTTAACAAATATCCCACATTAATTTTACCAGAAAAAATTGTATTTAACCAGCAACACAAAATATGGATTACTAACTTAACAATGCTTAGTTAACAATATAACCAAATATTTCAACACAAATCTTACCAAATCTCAATAAATCTAATAGAACTTCCATAGAAATATAATTAAAATATTTGGCCAAAATAGTCTTATAATACTTCAAATAATCAACCAGGAATTTAACCAAAATAATAAATGCATTTTTTTTTAATATATCACAGTAACTCAATCAAATTTATAACTTTTAATGCCTGACCCTTTTCTCAATAATAATTGACTTATTGCTAGTATATTTAATATATGAAATATGCTGGTCTATTTAATACTAGGGTTGCAACTATACAGTACCTCTTTAAATACCAGCTTCAATTAAACTACAACAATAAAGAATATTTTAGCTTCAAAACTTTAAAAATATAACAACATCAAACCACTTAATACATTACCAATAAACCAATTTGAGAGTTCTGTCAGGGTATTGCTGAGTGACATTATATAAGATAGATACATATATATGCATTATATAGATAATGAATTAATTTATAATAAAGGGACAGTAAACACCAGAATGTTTGTTGTTTAAAAAGATAGATAATCCCTTTATTACCCATTCCCCAATTCTGCATAACCAACACAGTTATAATAATATACTTTTTACCACTCTTTGATTACCTTGTATCTAAGCCTCTGCAAACTGCCCCCTTATTTCAGTTCTTTTGACAGACTTACATTTTTAGCCAATCAGTGCTGACTCCTAGGAGCTTCCCGAGTCTGAGCTCAATGTTATCTATATGAAATAAATGAGCTAATGCCCTCTAGTGGTGAAAAGCTGTCAAAATGCTTTCAGATTAGAGGCGGCCTTCAAGGTCTATGAACTTAGCATATGAACCTCCTAGATTTGATTTACCTTTCAACTTAGAATACCAAGAGAAAAAAAGCAAAATTGGTAATAAAAGTATGGTATGTGGAAGTGTAAAAAATGTTTAAGTCTCTTAATTCTGTGTACGTTGAAATCATCAAAATTGAGATTTTTAAAGTACAACTTATGTCGAATTTTCAGTTATTGTGTACCTCAATATTGTATAAATGTATATTTATGGATGTGGGAGATGTTTCTAAGGTTTATATATTATATTAAATAAACAGCTGTATTGCCCTATTTAAAATATATGCTCAACAATACTTGTCTTTGTTTTTCAGACATCTGATTGACAAATTATATTTAGGAGGTATAAAAGGTTCTATATTCTGAAATGGATAAATGCATGTGTAATTTGTGATGTAAATTATATCATGTTTTTATACACTCAGCATTGGGGATGTACTAAATATGAAATGATTGTTAGGGTTCCTAAAATATTGACTAAATTATTAGTTTATACTACTAGTCCATTCATAGAAATATGACTTTTCAATGCATCTCTTAAAATATTATAAGTAGGAAATTGTAGGGATATGTTTATATATATATATATATATATATATATATATATATATATATATATATATATACTGTATATATATATATATACACATATATAAGATATATCAGAGTACCTCATGTTTGGTATTGAAATAAACATGCTCAGTCAAATTAAATAATACCTTATCAAATTGACTAAATAGTTTATTGAGTTGCAAAATATAAGTGTATTAAGTGAACAATTTAAAAATATATATTTTCTGTAGTAGTTACTAATGAAGCTACATTCCAGTTGTCTGTTGCCCTCCGGTGTCCAATTTGGGAATTACAGCCAGGGAAATTCAATTTAAGAAAATTGAATGGCATTCCCAGTAACCAATGAGAGCTGAGCTCCGGCTAAAAGGCCGTAACCAAATTCTATTGGAATGATTAGAGAATTAAGAAGTGGTCCATGACTGATATAGGCTTTCACACTATGCAAGAGGGTGTCTGATGTGGAAAAAAACAGAGATACACACGGTTTGGGATATTTTCTCTGACTCCTGGCTGGAACACTCTCATTGGGCAAGAGAGATAATTTTGTGACCTGTACCCCTGTAAAATACTGATACTTTCTTCACGTATGACCAATAGAATATCTGGATATTGAATTCTCATATTGGTTACCGGTAACGTATTAACGGGTGTTTTATATTTTTAATGTTTAAATCACAGGTATTCTATAGCTATAGTTTAAGTGTAGCTGTGAATTGTAAGTGTAATTTGTAGTTACCGATAGGTGTTCCATAGGCCTGTGTAGTCCAGAAATAATTATATTGTTGCTAAGTAATTTTATTATTAGGAAAAGTGTTGTATTCCATATTTATAAATTCAGTTTTATCTACTGTGATATCTTTTAAGAACTGCACATAAATTGGCTATTGTGTTGATAATATACAAATTTCTCTGGTTGATTATTTAAAGTATTATAAGATTATATTGTGTTGAAAATAGTGAATTATATTTCCCTGGAAATTCCATTAGACTTATTGAATTAGAGCTAAGATTCTTATTATAACATTGGGATATATTTAATAAATCAAGTGTTGTTAAATCATTAATCCATATTTTGGCATTGGATCAATGTTATAAATTTTTCTATCATAATTCATATGTGATATTTAATAAGCGATTCATTTTGGAGTTAAGGTTAATTTATAGAAATATTGCATCCATAATACTGAGGTACCAGACAATTAATTAAATATTTTTATAGCTTGCTTTGTATAGAATATTGTAACAACTAGACATATATAATTGGTCATAATTAATACACTATTTTCTACATAAATATTTTCAATGTGTATATAAAGCTTAACTGACCAGAACTCAGGAATTAATTTAATTTGAGATTAAATATTAATGTTCATAATAATTTTATTGTCATAATTTCTAGATATCTCATTAGTATTTTGAAATACACTACAGATATTATATAAGGTTTCACTGGAGTGTATTGACAATTTCTATCAGAATTGATATTGCTGACGATAATTTTATGATTGATTATTAATATTCATAATTCCATTAATCAAAAATATTGTTACGTAAATATATAATACATTAGAGGTTACTGCTGAGATAGACTTAAATAACATTGTATCCTAGGATATCTAACAGTTCAATATTCCAGATGTTTCTTATGGTCATACATGAAGGTATCACTTAGTTTGTAAGGGTACAGGTCACAAAGTGTCTCTCTTGTCCAAAGAGTGTTCCAGGTAGGAGTCAGAGAAAGTAGGCCTCAAACAGTGTGTATCTCTGTTTTTTCAAAGTGAGTCTGTCCCCTTTCTTGTATAATGGCAGCTTATATCAGTGATATGCCACTTCTTTATTCTCTAATCATTCCATGAAGAAATCTGGTTACGCCCTTAACTCCCACTGGCTCACTGGTAATGCCACTTTGTAACCCAACCCCCATGGTTGAATATCTCTGGCTGTAATACCTCATATCGGACACTGGGGGCCGCAGCAGGAGTAGGAATGCAGTTTAATTAGCAAAATACAGAATAATATAGGTTGTCATAAATGTATACCCAATATACTTATTATTTCCTAGTATTAATAAACTATCTGGTCAATATACATGTGACTATCTGGCTCAACTGAGCACGTACACTTTAAGACTAAGCATGAGTATATTGATTTAATATGCATTTTTATACATTTAAACACTAGATCTGTGAACAACATAACATCTATACAACATACACACACACATATATATATATATATATATATATATATATATATATATATATATATATATATATATATATATATATATATATATATATATATATAAAATCTTAGTAATATACCAAAAAGAGAAATAGGTAGTTGAAGCAACAATTATCAACAGTTCTTGTAATGATAATAGTATGGCCAAGTAAAACTGAGTATAGTAACTCCACTTCAGAAGTCAGTAACTGATAATGAGTGTAAATTTTTTTTATGGTAATTCATCAGTCACTTAAGAGTCAGAATGTTAGTAGACTTCAGCTCCAAATCGTACAAATCAGTTCGGAGTCACCAATCAAGTATTGGAAGTGTATACTTAGCTGTCCCCGCTTAATCACAACAAGCCTTCGTGCATCCTATGAGGTATTCCATCCACTGAACCAGGCAGTGGGTATAGTCAGTCAATGTAGTCAACATCCACCGGTACGTACCAACAGGCTGCTAACCCCCAGTCGCGTCGGCAGGAAATGTCCACAGACCGCTGATCTCAGTTTCCTCGTGATGGTCGGATGCTCTGACGTCAGAGCGACGGCGCTCAATTGGCGCTCAAAGATGTGTCACGTCCTGGAATGAAGTCCTCCAGGCTGTTAGGTGAAAAGCGGGCAAAGAGGCAAGTCCAGAGAGCCAAACTGCGGAATCCCAATCGCTATATGCAAGACTCGATACATCCAAAGGAGGAAGAAACAGGAACTCCGGACTTGTGGAACTTGTGCAAAAAAAGTTTTTTATTCAGCAATGTTGCTCATAGTAAGGTGTGTAACCTAGAATACACCTGACGTGTTTCGCACATGCGCACATGCGCTTCATCAGAGGTATTTCCACTTTGACAAAGCCAGGTTACTGGCGAAACATGTTACGGGACTGTGGCTGTATGTAATTTTAGCTTGTCTGCTCTTTAAATAATAAATCTGAGGTGGAAATACTTCACCAATTTATAAGTATGTCAGAAGAAATAATTATGGCATTTTTGCCATTTCCACTTAGGTACAATCTATAGTAAATAATGATTTATTTTGCCAAAAGTAATGGGTAATGATAACAGGTACTAGTACAACCTAGGTACAGACCGGTAATCTCAAACCAGTGACCAGATACCGTATGAAGCTGCTATAAGACAATAGCATTTATTAGTCTTTAAGGTATAGGCCGGTAACGATAGTAATCAGAAATCCTTAAAGGTATAGGCCGGTATAGATAAGGTACTGTAGTATGCCAAACAATATGTTATATGTGGTTAATGCTTTAGAAATATTAGAGGTATAGGCCGGTAATCCCTATCTACTTTGCCCAAGGTTATGGGTATCAATAACAGTTACAAGGACAATTAAGGTATAGGCCGGCAATCCTCGACCAAGAGACAAGAAATTGCAATAAGCGGTTGCTTGACGATAGTACTTACTAGTCCTCTAAAGTATAGGCCGGTAATGATAGTATACATAAATCCTTAAAGGTATAGGCCGGTAATAACAAGGTATTACAATATGCATAATAACTATGTATATGAGGTTAATGTTTCATGAACTTTTAGAGGTATAGGCCAGTAATCCCTAGTTAATTATTAGACACCACGGTAATATCATTAATATGAATAACAAGCAATAAGTCCCTAAGGTATAGGCCGGTAACTCTGAGTATCTAGCTGTATTAAATAATATCAAGCGACTATAAATTCATACTGATAAAGATATATATAACCTTATGCTACAACTTAAGAAGCTAAAATATTCCTTACCCCTCAACAACTAATAGTTTGATATCTGATACGCTACCATCAAGCACTATTACATAATTAGAGGTATAGGTCGGTAAACGTTTGAACAGTAGGGCACTTTATAGGAAGTAAACGTTAACACTGCCTGACATTTCACTATAGCTTAACCGCTAAGGTTCATATTACGTAAAGGAAAGTGACACATCTATACCCAAAAAATATCTATTTCATAACCATACCAAGCATCTAACAGCAAATTTGTAGCAGCCAAAAAGGACTCAATGATTATGTACAAAATGTTGCCGCTTATCACTAGCAATTGAAACAAAATACCTAAACATATTTCAATGTCATATTCAGACTAAGTTTCTACATAACAGTGCCATTAAACTGTAAACTGAAACACATAACCCAAGTTTTGATATTGCTGCAGTGTGTAAGCAGCATTATTGGCAACAAAATAATGCCAATATCTCACTGTTTCATAAGTCGATTAACCCATCAATCCTTGATATACACTAATCGCAACCAATATATCTCTGAGGATATCAAAAGGTATTTTATAACACTAGCAACACTGAATAGCATTCAATGCAGAAAATTGATAAGATATAGGATAGCTAATCGCTTTGATTATTCTGTAATGAGTGTTATTTACAAAAGTATATGATTTGAAAAAGAAATAACTTAACTACGATTGAATTGAGGAGTGCGATCAAACAATGGCATAAAACGAAAGTGATTTTGTTGGCAAGTTAACAAACGTATACTACCCAGTCTGGTATTTCACTAATTAAATGTGGATAAGCTGTCCTAGCAAATGACTGTATGTCTATCCAAACATTGACATACCAGTTTGCTAACTATATCCCCATTCTCAATCTGAGATTTACCCATTATTTCTGACGCAATTGTTATAATCTGTAATTTATGAGATCGGATTTAAATAGCAGACGTTAATTTTAAATGTTTTGTCCTTGTGTGTTTGTATAATTTTAAGATTTCCATTAAAGGTTAAATTTTATATATTCTAGTTCTGTACTCCATCCAGGAGTCTCAAATTATCTATCCTCTTTAATTCATTTACAGGAAAGTGGGTGCTAAACAGGTGTACAATAACATCAGTTTTTTACTGATTTTGTTCTAATATCATTTACCAATACCCTGACAATACACAAGTATTTTTATCTTATCTTTATCTTAATACAAAGTCAGATGATCAAAAGCTCCTCTCTGGCTATATCATCTAAGATCATTCATCAGTTCTGAGAGGTAACTCAAAGAATTTTAGAAAGGCAACTGTTAAGCTTGTCAAGCTATGTGGGTTATGGGATGTAAAGGAGCGACACATAAGTAGCAAATTATTGTTAATGTTGTGTTATTTCTCTTAATGCTAGGCATTCGATCATCAAGTGCTTAAAGAGAACTGAAAATTAACATGTTTGTACCTCTCTCCCACCTCCACTGGGAGGTATAGATATTCTGCTGTCTTTTGTTTGCATACCTTTTCCATACCCATTATTGCAGTATTACAATTGTAAGTACATGTGATGATTTAAACAAGCTAAAACAGCTAAGTGACTAAATAAATATAAAGGAGCAATTTGTAAACAATTTAATACATTTAAGCAGGTGGAATGTATCATTGGGAACGCATTAAATGGAAGAACATTTTAAAGTAAACTGCCCCTTTAAGGAATAAAAGTAATTGAACTGCAGATTATTTGGATTTTTTTTTCTGGTTTACCCTTTATTTTTATTACACTACTTCTTTTGTAAATCTGCAAG
Source organism: Bombina bombina (assembly GCF_027579735.1). NCBI lineage: Eukaryota > Metazoa > Chordata > Amphibia > Anura > Bombinatoridae > Bombina > Bombina bombina. Next base: position 498,562,056 of record NC_069503.1, on the reverse strand, counting down.
TAAATGTCAATAAAACATATGTGGTTTATGCCTAAGCGCCAATCGATAGAATTCATTGCTGGCAGTTTCTGCTGTTTTGCAAGCCATGAACAAATAATAGTGTATTAAATTATGAAAAGAATCAAATTAAAAAATTAGCAATTTGAATATACAAAGTAATAGATTTATCCGCTTTGTAACAAATCTTGTTTGGGTGAGAAAATAAAATGATATACATTTTAATCTTTGGCATCAGAAAGTAACACAAACATAAGAGAGTTGATTATATTGCTTATACTAATGAGGACAACGTGTTATAATACATTTAAATATGTTAAAGGGACAATGTACTCAGGCTGATTAGAGTTCATTGTGTTCAAATCAGTTGCAGGAAAACCAGTTTAAAAAAGGCAATGATCTGTCTCTCACCTCCACTGAGTGGTAGGTTTCTGCTGATGACTCTTGTATACAAAGCTTTTCTATAAAATATACAGCAACATTTACATTTTAAGTATAGGTGGAAGTTTTAACAGGAAAAATAAGCTATTTCACATGCAAAATAAAGGTAAATTAGCAATTGTAATGCAAACCAGGAGTTAAAATAGACAAATTAAAATGGAGATAATTTTACTATACAATCTCCCTTTAAAATTATATACAATATACTGTACATACACACACACAAAAGTCATCTAGCAGAATTATATTTGCAAAGACAAAATATATAAGATCAGACTAAAAAACTATGACTCGAGCGCAAAAAAAATCACTTACGCAAGCATGATATTTGCGCTCTACTCAGTAATACCAGTGCACAAAATTTGCACTGGTATTACAAGTTAGGTGCAAGGATGCGTGCTTCCAGAGTCTAGTTCTCATGCTGTCAGACACGGCTGAAAATCTAGAGCAGCGAAGGAGTATATCACGCAGCGATGGAAAACAGATTTTAAATATATATGCATATTAATATATACATATATATTCATATGTTAATATGTGTATACACACATATTAACACCTAAACATATATGTATACAAGCATATACATATATATTTATAGAGAACACACAGTTCCCCATTGACTGCAATGTAAAGAACTTTTCAGTGCTGTTTTTATTTTTTCTTTACACCCCAGACCCACTTTAAGCCCTAAAACGGCTTCATGCAGTTATTTTAAAAAATAAATAAAAATGCTACTCTTTTTATATTTTAATAAACCACACTACACTGTATTTTGGGGACAATTCAAGCACTTTTGGAAAAAGATCTGATCTCTGGTTAATTTTCGGAGCGCTAATTGCTACCGGAAGCTTGCGATAGCAATAACCAGCCACTTGTAATTACTGGTTATTCATAACACGCCTATAAACGGGCAAATTTGACCATTTACTGGCGTGCAATACATTAGCACTTCACTTGTAATCTAGCCTTAAGGGTCCATTACTAAAACTTTCACTATGTCAGACGTGGTTTTCCACGCTCACACTCGCAGGGGCTGCCATTGTGCATTTCTATAAATAAAGGAACTGCCCCATGCGAGTGGCAAGATGTCTCCCTAGGGCCCCTGATGACAATGTCCTGATAAGATATATAGTGTATATGAGTGTAACTGTTTATTTTAATGTAATTTATGTTGTGTTTGGTGCAACTAACCCAAGAAGCGCAAATTTAGATTGTGCTCGGGAGTGCCCATTTGCTTTCAACGTGTAATAGGTGTGCAAGCTAATGATAGTGCGCAACTTGCAATCTAGCACATAATATTTTTTTTATTTTTTTTTAAAATACCTATGTTCTTTACGTAGAAGAAAATGTTCTTCTTACTTTTATATATCGTGGAATAAAGCCGTGTTGCTTTGAGCTCTGCCCGGACATTCCTTTTCATTTATATATATATACAGTATATATATATATATATATATATATATATACAACAGAGTCCAGAACCAAGCACTCACCTTGTCTCTTGTTGCTGCCGGGGTGCAGGTGCATATATCACATACAAAGAATCCACCAGAGACCGCACTCACCAGACTTGTTCAATGTGAAAAAAATCACTGTTTTATTGTGATGTTTCGGGATCTCCCCCTTTATCAAACATATACAGTGTATTATCACTTACATACCTCTATAAATACCCCATACCTCTCAAAGTGAACAGCTCTGCCAAACTAGGAACTCCCCCAGCATTCTATTGGCGCAACTGCGCATGCGTGATGGATATCTACGGAAGCCCGGGTAGGCTAACTGTAAAAAGTGAAAGCAAAAGACATCCGTAAATCATTACGGTACATGGGATATACATATAAACACAGCTGCAGTGTCTGCATCATCTATAATAAATGAAATGTATAGCATACAATCGTAAAATACTTAAATAAGTCATGTTATTAGACCATGCCCAAGGACTTACTGGACGTACCTATGAACGTAATAATGTTACTCATAGCATTTGTTTATATACACTGATTTGCAGAGCATACCCATATCTACATCACCAGGGATATTATAAATCACTTCTAAGCATTAGGATGTCCCCCATAAATTGATGATCATATATAAGTGGCATTATCTGTATAGGTTGAATCATATACATACACCTGCAAAGCCTAAAAACATATTATCACTATGGTCACACAAAACAATGCATGTCAAATTGGGTATTCAATCTTTTGGGGATCAAGGTGTCCAACGCATAGATCTATTTGGACTTCCTTTGTAGTAACAGCTTTGCCCTATCCCCACCCCTGATGGGTTTGGGAAAGTGGTCAATAATCACATATTTGAGATTCGCCACACTATGTTTTGCTTTTGCAAAGTGTCTGGCCATGGGTTGTTTGTAATCACCCTTCTCAATAGCTGCTCTTATGGCCACTCTATTGTTGGCCATTCTTGTGCACAGGTCGTCGATAGTTTTCCCAATGTAGAGGTTACTGCAGACTAAAGGGAAAAGAGGGTATACCAGTGAACCCTAAGCCCTGAAGAGAGGGAGTACAGGTTGAGGAGACACCAACCGAGAGTGTTTAAACCTAGAAACCTGACTATGGTTAAAAATTCTGACAACAGCTTGGATAATGAACCCCCAAAGAATACTGGGGATTGGCCTACCATACAGCCCTCACAGATAACAACTTGCTAAAAAAACGAGGCACGACCAGACCCCACAGCAGGAGGGGGGGGCACAAAAATGACCTCAAGAGGCAGGCCCCCAAGACAACAGAGATCTTATTAGCTGACAATATCATTAATCTTAGCCGTCACATCCTAACTAGTGATGAGAGAAACCTATTGAATAAGGGTCTGACTTTTGTCTCTATTACATATGCAGATGACTTTGATGTTGAAATTGATTCCTATCAATTCCAAAGATCACTCAGACCTAAAAAATTTTTTTAAGGATTCCACATCCACTGGAGTGGAAATAAAGAAAAAAAAGAAAGTTTGATCCCAAGAGCAGCCAACCGAGTATTATGACATTCTCTAGGCTCACCACTACTGAGATGCACAAATCAATTTACACAAATAAACAGCGCACACAAAGCTTCAAAAAGAGAAATGACGAATACCTAAGAGAAATACAGATGGATGATTCAATCTCCCAAACACTTATGCTGTATCTGAAGGTGGAGTTCCCAATCCCACTGATCCTGTATACACTACCAAAAGTGCACAAGGACCCAGTACATCCACCAGACAGACCTATTGGGTCTGCCAGGGGCTCTGTCTTACAGAACATTGCTACATTCCTCTACAAAACATTAAAACCAATGGTTAGGATGATCTCCTCTTATCTGAAGGATTTGATTGAGCTAATAAACTTACTGAAAGGTATGGAGAATGTCAGGGATTCTGACATACTAGTTACCCTGGGCATGACAAGTTTCTATACCGTCATTCCACACCAGCAAGGTGTGGAAGCGTTCAAAAGAGAATTACAGAGACACCCGTACATAGGTCCACCACAAGATGTTTTATTACAACTATTAGAATTCTGCCTAAGGATGCCAACATCTTTTTGGGTGACTTTGAGAAGAAGGAACACAAAGTGTTTGAGGACTCAAGGATCCTATTATTTAAGAGATACATCATTGATCTAATCCTGATCTGGAGGAGGTCAGTTGAGGATATGCAAGATTGGTTTTTCCACCTGAATGAGATCAACACAGTCCTCAAATTCAAATTGACCTATCCACCAGGCAGCAAGAAGTCCTTACCCATCTCACAATATCACCAACAAGGACAAGACAAAGGATGAACAGAGAATGACATTCATTACTGAATATAGCCCAGATAAAAAAAGCATACTCAGGTATTCTGAATTACAACTGGCGGATCATAACAAGTGACAAAGAACTACCATTACGAAGTACTGGGATTCCAAGGGTCATCTACCATAGAGGTAGATCCCTAAGGGACTCACTTATGCGACCAGACTAACCAGCTGCTTATACACCTACTACATGGCTTAATAAGAAGAAATTGGGGTGCTACAGATGCACGGGATGCACCACCTGTAGTGGTTTAACCCAGTGTACCCATCCAAATCAAGCACCGGACAACCTGCACCACAAACTTCATTATCTACCTACTGCATTGTATTTGTGGGAAGTTTTAAGTTGGGAAAACTATCGACGACATGCGCATAATAATGGCCAACCATAGAGCGGCCATAAGAGCAGCTATTGAGAAGGTTGATTATTAACAACATGTGGCCAGACACTTTGCAAAAGCAAAACATAATGTGACGGATCTCAAATATGTGATCATTGACCACATTTCCAAACCCATCAGGGGTGGGGATATTGAAAAGCTTTTACTACAAAGGGAGTCCAAATGGATCTATGTACCCAATTTGACATGCATTGTTTTGTGTGACCATAGTGATAATGTGTTCTTAGGCTTTGCAGGCGTATGTATATGATTCAGCCTATACATATAATGCCACTTATATATGATCGTCAATTTATGGGGGGCATCCTAATGCTTAGAAATGATTTATAATACCCTGGTGATGTAGATATGGGTATGCTCTGCAAATCAGTTTATATAAGCAAATACTATGAATAACATTATTAACGTCAATAGGTACATCCAATAAGTATTTGGGCATGGTCTAATAACATGACTTATTTAAGTATTTTGCAATTGTATGCTATACATTTCATTTACTATAGGTGGTGCAGACACTGCAGCTGTGTTTATATGTATGTTTTATGTACTGTAATGATTTATGGATATTTTTGCTTTCACTTTTTACAGTTGGCCTACCCGAGCATCCGTAGATATCCATTGCACATGCACAGCTGCGCCGATGGAATGTTGGGGGAGTTCCTGATTTGGCAGAGCTGTTCACTTACGGCTAGATTTAGAGTTTGGCGGTAGCCGTGAAAACCAGCGTTAGAGGCTCCTAACGCTGGTTTTAGGCTACCGCCGGTATTTGGAGTCAGTGATTAAAGGGTCTAACGCTCACTTTTCAGCCGCGACTTTTCCATACCGCAGATCCCCTTACGTCAATTGCGTATCCTATCTTTTCAATGGGATCTTTCTAACGCCGGTATTTAGAGTAGTTTCTGAAGTGAGCGTTAGAGCTCTAACGACAAAACTCCAGCCGCCGTAAAAAAGCAGGAGTTAAGAGCTTTCTGGGCTAACGCCGGTTCATAAAGCTCTTAACTACTGTACCCTAAAGTACACTAACACCCATAAACTACCTATGTACCCCTAAACTGAGGTCCCCCCACATCGCCGCCACTCGATTAAATTTTTTTAACCCCTAATCTGCCGGCCGCCACCTACGATATACTTATGTACCCCTAATCTGCTGCCCCTAACCCCGCCGACCCCTGTTTCTTCTGTTAAGTGTGATCAGTCCACGGGTCATCATTACTTGTGGGATATTAACTGCTCCCCTACAGGAAGTGCAAGAGGATTCACCCAGCAGAGTTGCTATATAGCTCCTCCCCTCTACGTCACCTCCAGTCATTCTCTTGCACCCAACGACTAGATAGGATGTGTGAGAGGACTATGGTGATATATTTAGTTTTTATATCTTCAATCAAAAGTTTGTTATTTTATAATAGCACCGGAGTGTGTTATTCCTTCTCTGGTAGAATTTGAAGAAGAATCTACCTGAGTTTTTCTATGATTTTAGCCGGAGTAGTTAAGATCATATTGCTGTTTCTCGGCCATCTGAGGAGAGGTAAACTTCAGACCAGGGGACAGCAGGCAGATTAATCTGCAAAGAGGTATGTAGCAGTTTATTATTTTCTGACATGGAATTGATGAGAAAATCCTGCCATACCGTTATAATGTAAACTCAGCCTTGAATGCAGTAGATGTAGCTGATATCAGGCTGTCATGTATGTATATTTTACACTTCAGTTTTCTGGGAAATGGTACTTCTCTGGCTTTTAAACTGTATACATAGACTTAACCTATTTTGCAGGGACTTGCAATAGGTTTTAAATGACAATTAATTATTGAGGTAAAACGTTTTTTTGCTGGCATGTAAAAACGTTTTTTTCTCTGAGGTACTGGGTGAAAAAATGTTTTGGGCACTTTTTTTCCACTTGGCAATAGTTTTGATTTAAATTAGAGCAGTTCACTGATCCCTCTCACTGTTATGTGTGTGGGGGAGGGGCCATTTTGGTGCTTTCACTATGCATCAGAAAAAACTCAGTCAGAGGTTCATTTTCTTCCTGCATGATCCGGTTCATCTCTACAGAGTTCAGGGATCTCAAAAGCCTTTTTTGAGGGAAGTAGCAGAGCTGTGCTGAGGGTATTGACTGTGATATAAAAAACGTTTATTTGTGTGTTTTTTTCTGCTGCCTGGGTTAGTTATCATTTGCTGAGGGGAACAATCCTTTGCTAAAACTGTATATTCTGACAAAGATTGATGCTATAACTTAATTATTTTATCTGTTATAATATTTTTCTGTGCTTCTTAAAGGCACAGTTCGTTTTCATATTATTTGTAAATTACTTTGAAAAGTATTTCCAAGTTGCTGTTTATTTGCTAGTGTGTTAAACATGTCTGATTCAAAGGAATATCTCTGTGCTATATGTGTTAATGCCAAAGTGGAGCCCAATAGAAATTTATGTACTAAATGTATTGATGCTACTTTAAAAAATAGTCAATCTGTACAAATTGAACATATTTCACCAAACAACGAGGGGAGAGTTATGCCGACTAACTCGCCTCACGTGTCAGTACCTGCATCTCCCGCTCAGGAGGTGCGTGATATTGTAGTGCCGAGTGCATCTGGGCGGCCATTACAAATCACATTACAAGATATGGCTACTGTTATGACTGAAGTTTTGGCTAAACTACCAGAACTAAGAGGTAAACGTGATCACTCTGGGATGAGAACAGAGTGCGCTGATAATGCAAGGGCCATGTCTGATACTGCGTCACAGTTTGCAGAACGTGAAGACGGAGAGCTTCATTCTGTGGGTGACGGTTCTGATCCAAATAAACTGGACTCAGACATTTCAAATTTTAAATTTAAGCTTGAGAACCTCCGTGTGTTACTAGGGAAGGTATTAGCGGCTCTGAATGATTGTAACACAGTTGCAATCCCAGAAAAAATGTGTAGGTTGGATAAATATTTTGCGGTACCGACGAGTACTGACGTTTTTCCTATACCTAAGAGACTTACTGACATTGTTACTAAGGAGTGGGATAGACCTGGTGTGCCTTTCTCACCCCCTCCTATATTCAGAAAAATGTTTCCAATAGACGCCGCCACACGGGACTTATGGCAAATGGTCCCTAAGGTGGAGGGAGCAGTTTCTACTTTAGCTAAGCGTACCACTATCCCAGTGGAGGATAGCTGTGCTTTTTCAGATCCAATGGATAAAAAATTAGAGGGTTACCTTAAGAAAATGTTTGTTCAACAAGGGTTTATATTGCAACCTCTTGCATGTATTGCGCCTGTCACGGCTGCAGCAGCATTTTGGTTTGAGTCTCTGGAAGAGACACTTCAATCATCCACACTAGATGACATCACACACAAACTTAAATTCCTTAAGTTAGCTAATTCATTTATTTCAGATGCCGTAGTACATTTAACTAAACTTGCGGCTAAAAATTCAGGATTTGCCATTCAGGCACGCAGAGCTCTGTGGCTAAAATCCTGGTCAGCTGATGTTACGTCTAAATCTAAATTGCTTAATATTCCTTTCAAAGGGCAGACCTTATTCGGGCCCGGCTTGAAAGAGATTATTGATGACATTACAGGAGGTAAAGGTCATGCCCTGCCTCAGGACAAGGCCAAAGCCAAGGCTAGACAGTCCAATTTTCATTCCTTTCGTAATTTCAAAGCAGGAGCAGCATCAACTTCCTCTGCACCAAAACAGGAAGGAGCTGTTGCTCGCTACAGACAAGGCTGGAAACCTAACCAGTCCTGGAACAGGGGCAAACAGGCCAGAAAACCTGCTGCTGCCCCTAAGACAGCATGAATTGAGGGCCCCCGATCCGGGACCGGATCTAGTGGGGGGCAGACTTTCCCTCTTCGCCCAGGCTTGGGCAAGAGATGTTCAGGATCCCTGGGCGTTAGAGATCATATCTCAGGGATACCTTCTGCACTTCAAATCCTCTCCCCCAAGAGGGAGATTTCATCTGTCAAGGTTGTCAACAAACCTAACAAAGAAGGAAGCGTTTCTACGCTGCGTACAAGATCTTTTATTAATGGGAGTGATCCATCCAGTTCCGCGGTTGGAACAAGGACAAGGGTTTTACTCAAATCTGTTTGTAGTTCCCAAAAAAGAGGGAACCTTCAGGCCAATCTTGGATTTAAAGATCCTAAACAAATTCCTAAGATTTCCATCGTTCAAGATGGAAACTATTCGAACAATTTTGACCATGATCCAAGAGGGTCAGTACTTGACCACAGTGGATTTAAAGGATGCTTACCTTCACATACCGATTCACAGAAGTCATTACCGGTATCTAAGGTTTGCCTTTTTAGACAGGCATTACCAGTTTGTAGCTCTTCCATTCGGACTGGCTACGGCTCCAAGAATCTTCACAAAGGTTCTGGGCACTCTTCTGGCGGTACTAAGACCGCGAGGAATTTCAGTAACTCCGTACTTAGACGACATACTGATACAAGCTTCAAGCTTTCAAACTGCCAAATCTCATACAGAGATAGTATTGGCATTTCTAAGGTCGCATGGATGGAAAGTGAACGAAGAGAAAAGTTCTCTCTTTCCACTCACAAGAGTTCCCTTCCTGGGGACTCTGATAGATTCTGTAGAAATGAAGATTTACCTGACAGAGGACAGGTTAACAAAACTTCTAAATGCATGCCGTGTCCTTCATTCCATTCAAGAGACCAGAAATTCTCTTCTATGGTGGCTTTATCGGCCACATCTGTCCAGGGGAATGCCATTCAGCAGGCCAGACTGGTCAATTGTAACAACAGACGCCAGCCTACTAGGTTGGGGCGCTGTCTGGAATTCTCTGAAGGCTCAGGGACTATGGAATCAGGAGGAGAGTCTTCTTCCAATAAACATTCTGGAATTGAGAGCAGTCCTCAATGCTCTTCTGGCTTGGCCCCAGTTAGCAACTCGGGGGTTCATCAGGTTCCAGTCGGACAACATCACGACTGTAGCTTATATCAACCATCAGGGAGGGACAAGAAGCTCCCTAGCAATGATGGAAGTATCGAAGATAATTCGCTGGGCAGAGTCTCACTCTTGCCACCTGTCTGCAATCCACATCCCGGGAGTGGAGAACTGGAAGGCGGATTTCTTAAGTCGTCAGACTTTTCATCCGGGGGAGTGGGAACTTCATCCAGAGGTCTTTGCCCAAATACTTCGACGTTGGGGCAAACCAAAGATAGATCTCATGGCGTCTCGACAGAACGCCAAGCTTCCGCGCTACGGGTCCAGATCCAGGGATCCGGGAGCGGTCCTGATAGATGCCTTGACAGCACCATGGACCTTCAGGATGGCTTATGTGTTTCCACCTTTCCCGATGCTTCCTCGATTGATTGCCAGAATCAAACAGGAGAAAACATCAGTGATTCTAATAGTGCCTGCATGGCCACGCAGGACTTGGTATACAGATCTGGTGGACATGTCATTCTGTCCACCTTGGTCGTTACCTCTGAAACAGGACCTTCTGATTCAGGGTCCTTTTCAAACATCAAAATCTAACTTCTCTGAAGCTGACTGCTTGGAAATTGAACGCTTGATCTTATCAAAGCGTGGTTTTTCTGAGTCAGTTATTGATACCTTAATACAGGCTAGGAAGCCTGTTACCAGAAAGATTTACCATAAAATATGGCGTAAATACCTATATTGGTGCGAATCCAAAGGTTACTCTTGGAGTAAGGTTAGGATTCCTAGGATATTGTCTTTTCTACAAGAAGGTTTAGAAAAGGGGTTATCCGCTAGTTCCTTAAAGGGACAGATCTCAGCTCTGTCCATTCTGTTACACAAGCGTCTGTCAGAAGTTCCAGACGTTCAGGCTTTTTGTCAGACTTTGGCCAGGATTAAACCTGTGTTTAAAGCTGTGGCTCCACCATGGAGTTTAAACCTTGTTCTTAACGTTTTACAGGGTGTTCCGTTTGAACCCCTTCATTCCATTGATATAAAGTTGTTATCTTGGAAAGTTCTATTTTTAATGGCTATTTCCTCGGCTCGAAGAGTCTCTGAGTTATCAGCCTTACATTGTGATTCTCCTTATTTGATTTTTCACTCGGATAAGGTAGTTCTGCGTACTAAGCCTGGGTTCTTACCTAAGGTAGTCACTAACAGGAATATCAATCAGGAGATTGTTGTTCCATCCTTGTGCCCAAATCCTTCTTCGAGGAAGGAACGTCTTTTGCACAATCTGGATGTAGTTCGTGCCCTTAAATTTTATTTACAGGCAACTAAAGATTTTTGACAAACGTCTTCCCTGTTTGTCGTTTACTCTGGTCAGAGGAGAGGTCAAAAAGCTTCTGCTACCTCTCTCTCTTTTTGGCTTCGTAGCATAATTCGTTTAGCTTATGAGACTGCTGGACAGCAGCCTCCTGAAAGAATTACAGCTCATTCCACTAGAGCTGTGGCTTCCACTTGGGCCTTTAAGAATGAGGCCTCTGTTGAACAGATTTGCAAGGCTGCAACTTGGTCTTCGCTTCATACTTTTTCCAAATTTTACAAATTTGACACTTTTGCTTCCTCGGAGGCTATTTTTGGGAGAAAGGTTCTTCAGGCAGTGGTTCCTTCTGTATAAAGAGCCTGCCTATCCCTCCCGTCATCCGTGTACTTTTGCTTTGGTATTGGTATCCCACAAGTAATGATGACCCGTGGACTGATCACACTTAACAGAAGAAAACATAATTTATGCTTACCTGATAAATTCCTTTCTTCTGTAGTGTGATCAGTCCACGGCCCGCCCTGTTTTTTAAGGCAGGTAAATATTTTTTAAATTATACTTCAGTCACCACTACACCCTTGGCTTCTCCTTTCTCGTTGGTCCTTGGTCGAATGACTGGAGGTGACGTAGAGGGGAGGAGCTATATAGCAACTCTGCTGGGTGAATCCTCTTGCACTTCCTGTAGGGGAGCAGTTAATATCCCACAAGTAATGATGACCCGTGGACTGATCACACTACAGAAGAAAGGAATTTATCAGGTAAGCATAAATTATGTTATTACATTTATTAACCCCTAACCTGCCCCCCACAACGTCGCCGCCAGCTACTTACAATAATTAACCCCTAATCTGCCGACCGCAAAGCGCCGCCACCTACGTTATCCTTATGTACCCCTAATCTGCTACCCCTAACACCGCCGACCCCTATATTATATTTATTAACCCCTAATCTGCCCCCCTCAACGTCGCCGACACCTGCCTACACTTATTAACCCCTAATCTGCCGAGCGGACCTGAGCGCTACTATAATAAAGTTATTAACCCCTAATCCGCCTCACTAACCCTATCATAAATAGTATTAACCCCTAATCTGCCCTCCCTAACATCGCCGACACCTAACTTCAATTATTAACCCCTAATCTGACGACCGGAGCTCACCGCTACTATAATAAATGGATTAACCCCTAAAGCTAAGTCTAACCCTAACACTAACACCCCCCTAACTTAAATATAATTTAAATCTAACGAAATTAATTAACTCTTATTAAATAAATTATTCCTATTTAAAGCTAAATACTTACCTGTAAAATAAATCCTAATATAGCTACAATATAAATTATAATTATATTGTAGCTATTTTAGGATTAATATTTATTTTACAGGCAACTTGGTAATTATTTTAACCAGGTACAATAGCTATTAAATAGTTAAGAACTATTTAATAGCTACCTAGTTAAAATAATTACAAAATTACCTGTAAAATAAGTCCTAACCTAAGTTATAATTAAACCTAACACTACCCTATCAATAAATTAATTAAATAAAATACCTACAATTACCTACAATTAACCTAACACTACACTATCAATAAATAAATTAAATACAATTGCTACAAATAACTACAATTACATAAACTAACTAAAGTACAAAAAATAAAAAATAACTAAGTTACAAAAAATAATAAAATATTTACAAACATAAGAAAAATATTACAACAATTTTAAACTAATTACACCTACTCTAAGCCCCCTAAAAAAATAACAAAGACCCCCAAAATAAAAAATTCCCTACCCTATTCTAAATTAATAAATGTAAAAGCTCTTTTACCTTACCAGCCCTGAACAGGGCCCTTTGCGGGGCATGCCCCAAGAAAATCAGCTCTTTTGCCTGTAAAAAAAAAACATACAATACCCCCCCCAACATTACAACCCACCACCCACATACCCCTAATCTAACCCAAACCCCCCTTAAATAAACCTAACACTAAGCCCCTGAAGATCTTCCTACCCTGTCTTCACCATCCAGGTATCACCGATCCATCCTGGCATCCGGTGCTGAAGAGGTCCAGAAGAGGGTCCAAAGTCTTCCTCCTATCCGGCAAGAAGAGGACATCCGGACCGGCAAACATCTTCTCCAAGCGGCATCTTCGATCTTCTTCCATCCGGTGCGGAGCGGGTCCATCTTGAAGCAGCCGACGCGGATCCATCCTCTTCTTCCGGCGTCTCCCGACGAATGACAGTTCCTTTAAGGGACGTCATCCAAGATGGCGTCCCTCGAATTCCGATTGGCTGATAGGATTCTATCAGCCAATCGGAATTAAGGTAGGAATATTCTGAATGCGAGCTCAATCTGATTGGCTGATTGGATCAGCCAATAGGATTGAACTTGATTCTGATTGGCTGATTCCATCAGCCAATCAGAATATTCCTACCTTAATTCCGATTGGCTGATAGAATCCTATCAGCCAATCGGAATTCGAGGGACGCCATCTTGGATGACGTCCCTTAAAGGAACCGTCATTCGTCGGGAGACGCCGGAAGAAGAGGATGGATCCGCGTTGGCTGCTTCAAGATGGACCCGCTCCGCACCGGATGGAAGAAGATCGAAGATGCCGCTTGGAGAAGATGTTTGCCGGTCCGGATGTCCTCTTCTTGCCGGATAGGAGGAAGACTTTGGACCCTCTTCTGGACCTCTTCAGCACCGGATGCCAGGACGGATCGGTGATACCTGGATGGTGAAGACAAGGTAGGAAGATCTTCAGGGGCTTAGTGTTAGGTTTATTTAAGGGGGGTTTGGGTTAGATTAGGGGTATGTGGGTGGTGGGTTGTAATGTTGGGGGGGGTATTGTATGTTTTTTTTTACAGGCAAAAGAGCTGATTTTCTTGGGGCATGCCCCGCAAAGGGCCCTGTTCAGGGCTGGTAAGGTAAAAGAGCTTTTACATTTATTAATTTAGAATAGGGTAGGGAATTTTTTATTTTGGGGGTCTTTGTTATTTTATTAGGGGGCTTAGAGTAGGTGTAATTAGTTTAAAATTGTTGTAATATTTTTCTTATGTTTGTAAATATTTTATTATTTTTTGTAACTTAGTTCTTTTTTATTTTTTGTACTTTAGTTAGTTTATGTAATTGTAGTTATTTGTAGCAATTGTATTTAATTTATTTATTGATAGTGTAGTGTTAGGTTAATTGTAGGTAATTGTAGGTATTTTATTTAATTAATTTATTGATAGGGTAGTGTTAGGTTTAATTATAACTTAGGTTAGGACTTATTTTACAGGTAATTTTGTTATTATTTTAACTAGGTAACTATTAAATAGTTCTTAACTATTTAATAGCTATTGTACCTGGTTAAAATAATTACCAAGTTGCCTGTAAAATAAATATTAATCCTAAAATAGCTACAATGTAATTATAATTTATATTGTAGCTATATTAGGATGTATTTTACAAGTAAGTATTTAGCTTTAAATAGGAATAATTTATTTAAAAAGAGTTAATTAATTTCGTTAGATGTAAATTATATTTAATTTAGGGGGGTGTTAGTGTTAGGGTTAGACTTAGCTTTAGGGGTTAATCCATTTATTATAGTAGCGGTGAGCTCCGGTCGTCAGATTAGGGGTTAATAATTGAAGTTAGGTGTCGGCGATGTTAGGGAGGGCAGATTAGGGGTTAATACTATTTATGATAGGGTTAGTGAGGCGGATTAGGGGTTAATAACTTTATTATAGTAGCGCTCCGGTGCGCTCGGCAGATTAGGGGTTAATTATTGTAAGTAGCTGGCGGCGACGTTATGGGGGGCAGGTTAGGGGTTAATAAATATAATATAGGGGTCGGCGGTGTTAGGGCAGCAGATTAGGGGTACATAGGGATAATGTAAGTTGCGGTGGTTTACGGAGCGGAAGATTAGGGGTTAATAATATAATGCAGGGGTCAGCGATAGCGGGGGCGGCAGATTAGGGGTTAATAAGTGTAAGGCTAGGGGTGTTTAGACTCGGGGTACATGTTAGAGTGTTAGGTGCAGACGTAGGAAGTGTTTCCCCATAGGAAACAATGGGGCTGCGTTAGGAGCTGAACGCTGCTTTTTTGCAGGTGTTAGGTTTTTTTCAGCTCAAACAGCCCCATTGTTTCCTATGGGAGAATCGTGCACAAGCACGTTTTTGAGGCTGGCCGCGTCCGTAAGCAACTCTGGTATCGAGAGTTGCATTTGCGGTAAAAATGCTCTACGCTCCTTTTTTGGAGCCTAACGCAGCATTTTTTGGAACTCTCGATACCAGAGTTAATTTTATGGTGCGGCCAGAAAAAAGCCTGCGGAGCGTTAACAGCCCATCTACCGCCAAACTCCAAATCTAGGCCTTAGAGAGGTATGGGGTATTTATAGAGGTATGTAAGTGATAATACACTGTATATATTTCATAAAGGGGTAGTCCCCCGAGACGTCACAATAAAACAGTGATTTTTTCACGTTGAACAAGTCTGGTGATGCAGTCTCTGGTGGATTGTTTTTATATATTTATATATATATATATATATATATATATATATATATACAACTAAAGATATTAGAAATAACTTTTTTTGTAAATGACGAACATATCTGCATATTTAGATCAGTTGTCTCCGAGCACGCCTTTAGGTTAACACTCAAGCAAAAAACAGAAAAGGCCTTTGGGGAAAGAGAGCTAGAGTAATAATAATAGTGTTTTTTGAAAGGTATATATTATATTGAAAGGCTACATGGTATAATGGTGCTTAAACATAGATATAATTCACATATATAAAATCTGCAATACATAGCACATGTTCAGAGCACACACACACACATATATATATATATATATATATATATATATATATATATATATATATATATATATATATATATATATATGATATATATATATATGATATATTTATATATATATATATATATATATATATATATATTTGGAATATGTTTGGCTAGGATGTATAGCAATATTAAATAATAATTAAATGTCTCTGAGACACTTCAGTAGCTGATATATCATAGGAGTATGGTCTTATAAAGCAAACACATTCTCAAAGCATTATGCAATGGGCCAAATTGAAAGGAAGGTATCGCATGTGGTAGGTCAGTAAATGTAATTATTATCAAGTTGCAAATGTCTTCAATCTGAAAACCAGTAAAAAAAAACACAGGTATATCATTTTAAACTAATGAAATGCACAATTATGGGCTAGATTACAAGTGGAGTGCTAAATATCGCTTTAGAGAAATCGATATTAGTGATACACTAAGTAATATCAGCGCACGCTAATGTGCGCTGGTATTAAAATTTTACAGCAATGCAAATGCGAGCTCGCGTTTGCATTGCTGGGAAGAATTGTGCTCACAAGATCGTGCTTCCATAGGCTCCAATGGGAAACTAGTTCTCATTCCATGAGAGACAGCACAGAACCTAGCACAGTGAAAGGGTGAGTAGCGTAGCGATAGCAGCAATATTACATATATATGTATATGATTATATACACATATTAACAGATAAATATATATGTATATAAGTATATACATATATATTTACTGGGAACACACAGTTCCCATAGACTGCAATGTAAAGGCACTTTTCAGTGCCGTTTTTTTCCTAACACCCCACTACCACCAACTTTACCCCCAAAATACTGCCTAGTGCAGTTATTGTATTAACCCCTTAAGGACCAAGGACGTACAGGGTATGTCCTACAAAAACTGTCACTTAATGACCAAAGACGTACCCTGTACGTCCTCAAGGTTTTCAAGTGATGGAAGCAAAAGTGATCGCTTCCAGCCACTTTCATGTTATTGCAGTGATGTCTCAATATTGAAGCATCCTGCAATAACATTTTTTAGGCATCCAATGCACAGAGCCACTCTGTGGCCCTCTCTGCATCGGCCAGTGGTGGTGCCAATTGTTAGTGGGTGGAAGCCATAGCAGGGAAGCAGGTGGCCGGCCCATCGTTAGCGCATATCCGGATCCTGTCCCCTCTATGATTGCTGAAGCGCGCAAGGAGACGGGGGGGGAGCGTGCACTACACATGCATACATTCAGTAACATAACTATTCAAAGAAGGGAGAGGGAGAGGAAGGGGGGAAATGTTTGGGAAGGAGTTTGGTAAGAGATCTGGGAGGGGGAGGGTGGGTAGGGTATAAAGGGTGGGCAGCTACACTACAGAAAATGTTTTTATTTATTTTTTTAAGCAAAAAGGGCAAATTTTGTAGTAAATGGGTACTGACAGACAGCTGCCAGTACCTAAGATGGCAGCCAATAGATCGAATGGGGAGGCTTAGAGAGCTGTTTGAAGGAGATCAGGGAGGTTGGGGGATCCTACACTAAAGATAAGATTAAAAAAAAAAAAAAAATGTTATACTGCCAGACTTTTTGCCAGTATTTAAGATGGTGGTGACAATTGTGAGGTGGGGGAGGGAAGAGAGCTGTTTGTTGGGGGTCAGGGGGTGCGATGTGTCAGGTGGTAGGCTGATCTCTACACTAAAGCTAAAATTAACCTACAAGCTACCTAATTAACCCCTTAACTGCTGGGCATAATACAAGTGTTGTGTGCAGCGGAATTTAGCAGCCTTCTAATTACCAAAAACCAATGCCAAAGCCATATATGTCTGCTATTTCTGAACAAAGGGGATCCCAGAGAAGCATTTACAACCATTTATGCCATGATTGCGCAAGCTGTTTGTAAATAATTTTAGTGAGAAACCTAAAGTTTGTGAAAGTTTATGTGAAAAAAATTAACAATTTTTTTATTTGATCGCATTTGGCAGTGAAATGGTGGCATGAAATATACCAACATGGGCCTAGATCAATACTTTGGATTCTCTACTACACTACACTAAAGCTAAAATTAACCCTACAAGCAACCTAATTAATGCCTTCACTGCTGAGCAAAATACAAGTGTAGTGCGCATCGGAATTTAGCGGCCTTCTAATTACCAAAAAGCAATGCCAAAGCCATATGTGTCTGCTATTTCTGAACAAAGGGGATCCCAGAGAAGCATTTACAACCATTTGTGCTATAATTGCACAAGCTGTTTGTAAATAATTTAAGTGAGAAAGCTAAAGTTTGTGAAAAAGTTAGTGAAAAAGTTAAAGTTTTTTTTTTATTTGATCGCATTTGGCGGTGAAATAGTGGCATGAAATATACCAAAATGGGCCTAGATCAATACTTTGGGTTGTTTCCTAAAAAAAATATACATGTGAAGGGTTATTCAGGGATTCCTGACAGATATCAGTGTTACAATATAACTATCGCTAATTTTGAAAACAAAAATGGTTTGGAAATAGCAAAGTGTTACTTGTACTTATTGCCCTGTAACTTGCAAAAAAAGCAAATAACATGTAAACATTGGGTATTTCTAAACTCAGTTAAAAAGACAACAAAGTGTCAGCGCTACTGTTGGGGAAGAGAATAATTTAAATAAATATATAAGGGCTCACAAAATGAAATTAGCTCAAAAATAACATAAACAAATTCTAATGTGTAGTAGATTCAAATAGGGCAGGTGTAGACTAAATCAGAGTCTAAGGTGAGGTTTGAATGTGGCTCGTTATCACCAAAAGACACAATAGTGCTACAAACAATAAATACACAATAGTGCTACAAACATTAAAAACAGATAATTAAATGAATACTTAAATGTCTAAAAGTAGCACATACTAAAAAAATCAAATCATACAACAACATATGTTAGAAACACAAAAACATGTTGGATATCTAGTGCATACAGAAATATTTTATGCATTGAAAATTCATGGATTATCAGTCTTTTATTTTTCAGTCTTTTATTTTTCTCACCCCTCTGTAGCTTATAGATGTTAAATACTTGATTATTCTCTCAGTCCCCACCACAAAAAATGGTGTATGCTGCTTTGTTTAAAAGGGTGTATCATCAGAAGTCCCTTAATGTTAGAAAAGCACAACAGGACTCAATTGAAAAGGTTTATTAAACAGATAAAAGATATTTTAAAAACAGAAGGTATTAGGTGTACCAGAAGTTAAAAACAGAAATGCATATCAGAGAAAATTGTCTTAAAACTTTAACCAGGTTACCGCTTCCAGCTGATCTTGAATTGCAGGATCAATCCGTTTTATACAGGCTTCCTTTTAGCTTGGTGCTGTGTTGCTCCACAGTGAGATCCTGCATACAGCTCTGAATTCCTGTGTGTGAAGGGAGTCTTCAGCTGTGCAGCTGTGCAGTGTCTGCTGTTTTCACCCTTGGGTGATTAAGGATCTACTCAACGGACGTTCCGTTCCCTAACGTGGGAACTTTCTCAAGAGGTTGATCTATCATTGGTGGGTTGTAACCTCCTTAAATACCCAATGATTTGATTGTATGTTATTGCCAATTTTTGCAAATTCAAACACATAAGTATATACAATATACTGTGTGGGAACAGTAAATGAGTAAGAGGAAAATCACAGCTAAACACAAACACCGCAGAAATCTAAAAATAGCCCTGATCCTTAAGGGTAAGAAAATTGAAAAATGTTCAAGTCTCTATGGGGTTGAAAAATATAAATGCTACAATTTTTATTTTTTAATAAAATAAACTACACTGTACTTTGGGGCACATTTATAAAATTAACCAGGGATCTGATCTCTGGTTAATTTTTAAAGTGCGTATTGCTACTGCAAGCTTACGGTAGCAATAGCCAGACACTTGTAATGGGTGGTTATTTATCATGCGCCTGCAAACTGGCAAACTTGTCCATTTGCGGGCATATGATAAATTGGCGTTCCACTTGTAATCTAGCCCTAAGTAAGTATATTTCCAGTAAAATATAAGCTAAGGTTCCATAGAGTCTGGCTGAATAGCCTATATATGGGAGATTAGGGGACATAAATGCAGCATGATACAGCCTTTAGCAACTCTAATATACTGAGGCAGACCGCAATTCCATAAATAATATTCTTATTTGGAAGAAAAATTTCATCCGGTTCAGATGCAGTAGAATTTGTGATCAGATGGATGCATTAGATAAGGATTTTCTGTAGATAAAGCAAGGAAGCTAGATCAGTACACAATAATGCGACCAGCCATGGCTGCCACCTGTAAGTCCCCTTTTGCATGATAACTTTTTAATTTGAACTTGTAATACCAAACATAGGAGCTATTTTTATTTACCTTTAGCAGTGTTAAGCACTCAAGAGCACTAACATTTTTGAGCTTCACTTGTAACATAGCCCATAATCTTCCTGAATGTTGTCTGACCCAAAGAGATGAAATATTGTCTGAACCAATACATTATTTTCTGCCCAGAAAAAAACTCTGATCTGCCTCTTTCAACCTTGGTATATAAAAATGGCAAATGCAGCCCTGTTGGCCGAATACACCTTCACTGGTAAATATTGAACTTCATGGAAGTAAAGTCAGTTTTACTGCATACAGTTTTGGTAAATTCAGTCTTCTGGTTCCATGGTAGCTTACCCCCCTAATGTACTAATGTCTAATTTAATGACTTGCCATTATGGCTCCCGTCAAAAGATTTTGAGGGTCTGTCCACCAAGTCATGCCTTGAAAAATGCATTTTGGCAATTAAATTTGAGATGTGAATCTCATTCGGCAATTCCAATAATTGAGGAAAAGAGTCGGAATTACTCTCATTCTTTCCTAGTGAACGTTTGGTATAAGAGATCAACAACAACTGCATCCAAGGCTGCACCCAATCTATGAATATTGTAGGTTTTAAAAGTAATTATGAAGCGCAAGAAAACCTCCATCTTCTCATTACATGAACTATCTTTTGTTTAGAGCATGTCTGACTGGAAATCATCTTACAATTCATAATTGATTAGCCATTTATGTTGTAGTAATATCTGAATAACATAATTTTGATGTTGTTAGGTCAGAACTTCTAATGAGACTAAGAGGAGAATATTGTCTAAATAATAGTAAATTACAGTGCCTTGTTTCCTGATGAGAATGAGAGCTAATCATACTTTTAAGAATGTTCTGGGAGCTGCAAGAACCCCAAAAGGCATGGTTATGATTTTGTAGTGCTGATACTACATACTGAACCTTAACATCTGGTGATGTTCCATAAAAATCAGAATGAGTAGATATCCATCTTGAGTATCTATGGCAGCCATGTATGCTTGGGTGAAATCACTTTGAGCATGGTACAGAAATATCTCATCTTGCAACATTTTAGCCATTTTATTTGGTCAATTGTTTGAGAACTGTACTAGAACAGAAACATTGCTTTGTGTCTGATTATCGTTTGATTGGCTTTTTTTCTCATACATTGTTTGTCAAAGTGGTTTGGCATTGATGATGTTTGAAAATAACTTTTGATTGGCTGACTCTAATATATAAACATTTGTTTTAATATCCAAAAGCCATAAGCTGGATGTTGAGGCTGCCCAAACTTTCTAGAACAAACTTGCTACCGAAATTAAAAGTTCAACAGGCTAACCTTAAAGGGACAGTAAACACCAGAATTTTTGTTTTTAAAAAGGTAGGTAATCCTTTTTTTACCCATTCCCCAATTTTGCATAACCAACGCAGTTATAATAATATACTTTTTACCTCTGTGATTATCTTGTATCTAAGCCTCTGCAAACTGCCCCCTTATTTCAGTTCTTTTGACAGACTTGCATTTTTAGCCAATCAGTGCTTACTCCTAGGAGCTTCACGTGCCTGAGCTCAATGTTATCTATATGAAACACATGAACTAACACCCTCTAGTGGTGAAAAACTGTCAAAATGCTTTCAGATTAGAGGCAGTCTTCAAGGTCTAAGAAATTAGCACATAAACCTCCTAGATTTAGCTTTCAACTAAGAATGACTAAGAGAACAAAGCAAAATTGGTAATAAAAGTAAATTGGAAAGTTGTTTAAAATTACATGCCCTATTTAAATCACGAAATATGTTTTTTTTTACTTTACTGTCCCTTTAATGAAGACTTTCTTGTGAGAAGGTGGTCCCCTGTCCTCTGCCACAAGTTTTGGGTTGAGAGGGATTGTGCCATATATAGGGTAAAAATGATTTGGAGTTGTAGATGACTACTAACATTGAGAAATCAAGGCTTTCTATGCTGTAAACTGAGGTCTATCAATTTTTCTGACGAGGCCCACAAAAGGCCGAAACGATTGTCTGGGGTTGCTGTGTTCCTTGTTCAGAGAGGAACTGCCTGGTATTTCGGCACTGGACTGACCGTAATAGGCAGGATCAGACTGATATACTACAGGAAAGTTCTTCTCTGTGAAAAGCATTACTGGGCTAAAAGAAGCTGCACCCAGGTGGTAAATCACCATAGAACAGGCTAACAATTAAATTGAGCCAATTGTTCATTCCTGTGAGTGTGCTTCTCTCTGTGTGTATTTAGTCTCCCTATGGGAAAAGGGGAAACCAGACGTGGACTCCTTGCTCAGTGTGCTGAAAGGAATATGGCTACACCTCACTGACGAGGCCCACAGAAGGCCGAAACGATCGTCTGGGGTTGCTGTGTTCCTTGTTCAGAGAGGAACTGCCTGGTATTTCGGCGCTGGACTGACCGTAATAGGCGGGATCAGACTGATATACTACAGAAAAGTTCTACTCTGTGAAAAGCATTACTGGGCTAAAAGAAGCTGCACCCAGGTGGTAAATCGCCATAGAACAGGCTAACAATAGTATTGAGCCAGTTGTTCGTTCCTGTGAGTGTGCTTCTCTCTGTGTGTGTGTATATATATATATATATATATATATATATATATATATATATATATATATATATATGTGTGTGTGTGTGTGTGTGTTATGTCAGAAATCTTTTGCAAACATATTTACATGTCCCTAAGTTCCTTTTTTGGTTCTAAACAATGTTGTCTGTCATATCGCTGTGCTAATTTATACCACAATATGTATATAGTGTAAATGTATTATTATTCTGAGCGGGAATAATTGAGAATATAGCAAGTTGCAACATATTTGGTGCAAAATGGAGAGTGAAGTATTCTAATTATTTTTTTATTTTATTTTTTTTACATTTTTTTATTGAGGTATAACAAAACATAACAAAATACAATTCACATGCGGCAGTCTGTTGCAAGTATTTAGACTATTACATCATAATCTATGTCCACCTTATATAACATTAAAGCACATAACATCTAAAATAAATCATTCCCAGTGGAGCTCAAGTTATAATGATACACTTGTATTACCATAATAATAATAATAATAATAATAATAATAATAATAATAATAATAAAACCTCAAATAATTTTTCTGTTTTATATATATTTCAAGATAGCATTATTTTAACAAGCAAGAGTTTAAACAAACCCACTCTTTCTATATCACACTATAGGATGACTAGCTAAAATAAATAAGCATGGGTTCACTCTTAAGATCAATATTATAAGGGGAAGGGTAATAATTTAAAAATAAAATAAGAAGCATACCTCTAATTCTATGTAGGAATAGCTGGTGCTGTAAACTTTAATGATAGAGTAAATTTAACTGAGTAATATCGCATAATACCTAAGAATTTTGTCATATATATTCTTTAAGGGGCATAAACTATAATAATCTAACAGACTAGAATAATAGTATGACTGGGGTTTTGCTGTTTCTCTCGTTCAGCAAGGGATTGCCTGGTATTTTGGGGCTGGACTGTACTGTGAAGTCAGGATCAGACTGATATGCTTCAGGAGAGTTCTTCTCTGTGAAAGGCACATGTTGAGCAAAAAGAGGCTGCTTCTTCGGTGGTAGCTAGCCATAGAACAAGCTATTATGCTATTGTTCGCTCCCAGGTTGAGCGCTTCTCTCTTTTTATTTATAGCATAATAGTACCAATGTTGTCTCTATAATTTATATATTATCTGCCTATAAGTGATTACTCTATACATTACTTACTATAAACATATGCTTCTTAAAATTAAGACAAATACTTAAAGTTTGGGGACAGTTTAATGGAATCTGTGTTCCTCTGCTTATCCAGTAAACAGATATAAGTATGGGGGAGCGGGTCCAATATTAGAAATGAGTCTTTGAGAGGGACATTTTTGTATCATGGGGTCATCACTCACACAAAAATAAAATATGCAAATCAGCCTCCACTCTGTGGAGAATATAAATATGGGCATGCAGTGAACCAGAAGTAAAAATAGCAGCTATGTTAATAGGTACATGTACATAATGACGCGGGTAAATAAGAGGCTAAAGATCTAGATTAGCCTACATTATTAGATAGCAACCAATCCCCCTACAGTCAAATATAATAACCAAAGTATTTAAATCTCTAGTATCAGGGATAAAATATAATATCCTTTATTAAGGATTATCTAGGAGTTTACTATAGGCTATTTCATAGTTCTAGTATCTTCACTAATGAAGGTACCAACAGAACAGTAAAGACCCACTTCACTAGTAAATTCAAAATTGAGATTTTACTCCCACCTAGTGGACAGATCCAGTATATATGTATGGTCATAAGATAAATATTAAGTCACTAACTGGGGAAGAGTATATTGGGAATGTATTGTCTGAGGAACCAACATATAGTGTGATATATATGGACTTCTGATTGCTGCATACCCAAATTGAATCAGTATGGTTAGTTCCCTTTATGGCCTATAGAAATAGAACATTACACAAGTACCTTGTGACTAAAGCTTACATACAAAATATACAAAAAATTACTAAACTTTGAGCATTTTAACCCAGAAAATACAGAATTCACAAACATTTTAGAAAAAACTTTAAACTATGAATAGGAATAAACTTTAAACTAGGCAGTGAACCATATATATATCTTAAGGACTGGGCCACAGATCATGACAAGAGCAAAATGTTCAACTGTAAACAAGATAAATGTCCCACATATTTTCCTGAGACTAGGATTTCAGACATTACTGTCATCATTAAAAGTTCCAGATAAAACAACAATAAGTAGCAACATGGGAATAATCAAGCATCTTACCACCTGGCAGTAGAGGTTATTGTGACTGACCAACAATAGAAGGCATCTCCTATCCCACTCCTTTACTTGAGAATGCTTGCCCTGGGTAAATCTTATAAGGTGGTGTCAAATCTCTGGGGTCTAATTTGTCAATTTTTTGCGAGACTAAAGAGTTGGTACTCACTATTTCAGGCAAGGACATGGTGATCTCCTCCTTAGAAAATGTCCGGGCAGGCCACTGCTAATATGAAGTCAGGTAGCTAGGGCCCATCACCATCAGCCTCATCATGGAAGATTTATTTATTCTTAGGCTGCCTTTAAATCATTTTTTGGGATCCCTCATTCTTCCCTCCTGCAGGCTAGGCATTCATTAATTTGTCCCCGAGGGTCAGCTGCATCCTGTGAGACATAATCTGTCAATGTTGTCTTGAGATTCCCATCAGTTAGCCTTTGTTGACCCGTGAGCGGAAATCCTTCAGAGATAGCTTTCGTAGAATCAAGCTGACTACCATCTCCTGGCGTTTGTATCTGCAGAGCGTCCAAAGTCTGGAGCATAGTCCTTTCAAAGTTTACTAGCAGAGCATGTAGTGCCTGTGAGATGATCTCCATGTTGCATCAGTAATCCAGGCAATTGAGGATGACACACGCTAGACTGAACTCCACTAGGCTCCAGTTCCCAGTTAAGTCACATAGGCCTCATTGCGAAAATGTTTCTCTATAGCTGTTAAAGAGTGCCAAAGAGCATAGGTCAGGAGAGTGCTTAATGGGCAAGCCCCCACATATCTTCAGGACTATTAATGTACACCAACTTCCAAAAAATTGGTGAATTAGCTCATAAAATAATAACTATTATGAGGAGCTCCTCCAAGGCATGTCCTGCCGCTTCGGCATCAGGCTCCGCCCCCTATTCTAATTAGTTTTAATTTTGTACATACATACTTTTGTATATAAATATATATATATATATATATATATATATATATATATATATATATATATATGTACATATGTATCTATATACATGTACATATATATGTATTTATGTATATATATGTA
The DNA here is from genome assembly GCF_027579735.1 of Bombina bombina. NCBI lineage: Eukaryota > Metazoa > Chordata > Amphibia > Anura > Bombinatoridae > Bombina > Bombina bombina. The sequence continues at coordinate 498,536,247 of NC_069503.1, read as the reverse complement.
AATATATATGTATATATATATGTGTGTAAATATATATGTATATATATATATTTATTATTTTTTTCATATTTTTTTTTTAAAATAATGTTATTTCCGATCTTAAAGGGACATCATAATCATATCAGAAATATTATTATAAAGATATAGAAGACCATCTCAAGCAACATTACAACCTTTGAACTTTTATTAATCGTCAGATATCCTTTTTAGTAGAAATAGCAATGCACATGTGCAAGCCAATCATATGAGTCATCTATGTGCAGTCATCAATCAGCAGCTACATAGTTTATCTGCATATGCAGATATAGATAAAATATATATAAAACCAAAGAATAAGTTACCACATTGCATGCTATTTATATATCAATCAACATATATTTAGCTTTCCTGTCACTTCAAAATAATATTTTAATGAATACAGCTACACTATAATTTTGATTAAATATATATTTATTATAAAACAATAAAGAAATAAAAAAATGTATAACAAATTTTGCATGGCTTCCTATAGGCCCCACACTGCTGTGGAGACAATTTGTAGCCCTTCTGCCAGCTGGGAAAAATAGATCCCGAAGGAAGGGCTCTGCCTGTGTCCCCTGATCGCAATCTATAAAAAGACAAAATAAAATATGTTCTACAAATTCATTATCAAGATACAATTGGGAAAACCTAATATGAAGTTTTCTTACATTCTACTCCAGCCACCTCCTCATCTGGCAGCGCCGGCGAGAAGGCTGGGGCAGGATCCTCCCCCGGTACTTGGTCATCTGTCAGAGATGAAGCACAAACACAAATCATTGTTAGAATGAGGGATATGTGACAAGGCTTATATTATACACAGAATTGTTGTTGAAAAACTCGTACAAACATTTTAATTCTAAAACACAATCCATTACATAAACCTGCATCCTGAATGAACCTGTAGAAAAATCCCTTTTTAATGTTAAATACTGCAAACATAGTATTATTCTTGAAAATTACCTTGGATATCAGGGATGTCCACATCTGTCCCTGACTCATCCTCTGGAAGACCCTGAAGCAGTGTCAATGGCAGCAGGGGAGAAGAGCGGTTGCTCCTTGGTGTGGCCATTGTCACTGGCCTGACGTACCGGGGGATTATATCTCTCGGCCGCCTGAGATCTGCTACATATAAAGTTGTATGTCAACATTAGATCCATGTGATATTGGTTTTTTTTGTGCAATGTATCTGCAGCTGTAATGCGTGTAATCTTTATTTACTGTGATGAAAATAACAATCTATTAAAAATAATATATATATATATATATACAGTATATATACATGCAGTATATATATACATATATTTACTGTATATATAGTAAACTCCTGGAAGTGAATCCACCCTCCTGGGTCGTCTGCCTGGGTGCAAAAATGTAGTAAATATGTTGCAAATGAATGCACTCACAAAACTTCTTTGTAGTAAGTCAAAAAACAAAATGTATTGACGTTTCGGGGTTCACACTGACCCCTTCATCAGAATGGATTCTGATGAAGGGGCCTGTGTGAACCCCGAAACGTCAATAAATTTTGTTTTTTGACTCACTACTAAGAAGTCCTGAGAGTGCATTCATTTGCTATATATATATATATATATATATATATATACATATATATATATATATATATATATATATATATATATATTGTTTACTTCATGATTCAGATAGAGTATGAATTTTTAATCAACCGAATTTACTCGTATTATCAATTTGTATTCTTTCTTTGGCTATCTTTATTTGAAAAATACGGTATCTAAACTAAGGAGGCAGACAATTTTAGTTTCAGCACCCTGTACAGAACTTTTTTATTGGTGGCTGCCATTAAGCCCCCAATCAGCAAAAACAACCCATGTTTTGAAACTAAAATGGGCCTGCTACTAAACTTACATTCTTGATTTTCAAATAAAGATATAAAGAGAATAAAATAAAATGAATAGAATTACATTAGAAAGTAGATTAAAATTTAATGCTCTATCATAAGATAAAAAATATGGCTTTAGCATCATTGGAATATACATAATTTATAAGTATAATACACAATATAATAAATGCGTAATAATGAGTGATTAGAGCGCCCTGTAGCGCTCCTTTTTGCAACGTTGAAGGTCCGAAAACCTCCGGAGACAATTTCATTGCGACCTTCCGATCCCGGACACTCTCTTCATCCGCCGCATCATCTCATAGATGATGCGATCCCTGTCCTTGTGTGCTATCCCCGCACTCCTCCAATCTTTCTCGGGAAATAGTGGTTTATCCCGTAGATCAGTATAAGTAATTCTCCATCTGTAAAAATTGGAGGTCGCCCATCTTGAACTCTCAAATACACTCAATTGGAGGTCGCACCATCTTGAACTCTCAAATACACTCAAACACAATTAATTTTAAAATGCGACACAACTATTCCAAGTAGAGACAGTGTCAAAAAATTATTAATGTTTGATTGGTGGATTATATTCATCATGTGTTCTTGACCATTGCTATGTAATCCACATTGAAACTGTAATCATATTATATAATATGCGTTACCACTGACTGAGTTATGAAAAGTATATCCTATAACAATATATTTTTTTCTCCTTCGCTAATGATCCTTGTATAAAACAAATCTGAATGTATATTTACTTAAATATGTATATTGAATCAGTTTTAACTAATTGAATTGATGAAGTAATTGATTATATAACAATAATACTTATTTAAAAAAAGTTCATTTTAAAAATCACTGAACATTTAATATTATATGTGTCACAAATGACGGCCTTATGAATAGGATGTACTAAAAGAATTGAATAACTGTGTCAATAAAGCTAATATTGTAACACATTTTAATTGAGGATTGTATAATTGCTGCTGGTGGCACTGATGGTGTTGAAACACTCCCATTGTCTGTCAGTATCCATACTGAGTCCAGCCACAGGCTCTCCTCAGCAACCACACAGCCTGACATTATGTGCAGCACCCCTGAAGTAGCAAGCATCGGCCGAACAACAGGTATGTTTTTTAATGTTATATTTTGTTTAATTAAAATGCTCTTAGTCGTATGATTGTAAATTGATTTTTAACTCTGTATATACCAATTTTTTTTATTTCAGCTGAGGTACAAAGGGCTTTGGGGCAACCTCCAACATCTTTGATCTCCTCCACAGGTAACAAACACCAGATCAAACATTAATGTTATTTGTGCTCACGTAAGAGGGACAGTCAATGCCTTAATTTTAAAATTAAAATGATATTACTGAAGAATATCACAGTATTAAACAAGAATGTTAAATTACATTGATTGTTGATATAATCTGTCATTTAATAGTATCTCAAAGAATAGCATAGTCAAAAGAAAAGATTCCTCATTTACATAGACCATGCATTTTATATATACATTAAACAATTGTCCTATTGTTGAATATTCTTCTTTCTATTATTATCTTTATTTAAAAAATAATTTAAGCTTAGAAGGAATCACAGGTTTGGATCATCACCTGTGTATTGCTTGATGATTGTTTGGCTACATTTAAAAACCAATCATCAAGTGCTACATATGTGCTTAACAAAACACAGAATATCTCCTAAGTGTACATTTAAAACAATCTAACCAGAGAACAAAGAAAAATGTTAATTGGATTTATTTAGAAAGTTCCATCAATTTGCATGCTCTATCACAATCATTAACCTTCATTTTTTAATAGAATATCCCTTTAACCTCTGCAAACATCGCCATTATTGCATACATATATATATATATATATATGCCTCAATTAAAACATAACTTTTTTTTATTGGTAACGTTTTTACATGCACGTCCATGTGGCTCAGAGACAGATATTCTCAGTGCAACAGCATTTTCAATACTGAAGCTTCTCACAGCACCAGTGGGGCTTGTATCAGGTCAGTAATTAAGAAACAGAGTCTAAAAAAAGTAAAAAAAAAAAGCTCTTTTGGTTCTCTTAACAAGTGCTGTGTTGAAAATGTTGGTTCACTGTGAATACTTAAATACACTTTTGAAACAGCTACAGCTATAGCTTTTATTAGAAGCATTTTTGTTACTACATTTATATAGCAAAAATTAAAATGCTATTATTAAAAAATGAAATGCATTCATTTGGATTCAAAACTTTGATGGAATATCCCTTTAAGATAACATTAACTATCGGAATTATGCATGTTAAAATACAGTGTCTTACATTTATAATCTCAATATAATTCATGGAAGCTATATGTTTATTTGCATCTGCCTTTAACCTTTCACTTTACATTATGTGTGATTACAATATTTTTATTTTCCCATTTCTTTAACCCCTTAATGACCGGACCATTTTTCAATTTTCTTACCCTTAATGACAATGGCTATTTTTACATTTCTGCAGTGTTTGCGTTTAGCTGTAATTTTCCTCTTACTCATTTACTTTACCCACACATATTATATACCGTTTTTCTCGCCATTAAATGGACTTTCTAAAGATACCATTATTTTCATCATATCTTATAATTTACTATAAAAAAAATATAAAATATGAGGAAAAAATTGAAAAAAAACACACTTTTTCTAACTTTTACCCCCAAAAGCTGTTACACATCTACAACCACCAAAATACACCAATTCTAAATAGTTTCTAAATTTTGTCCCGTGTTTAGAAATACCCAATGTTTACATGTTCTTTGCTTTTTTTGCAAGTTATAGGGCCATAAATACAAGTAGCACTTTGCTATTTCCAAACCACTTTTTTTCAAAATTAGCGCTAGTTACATTGGGACACTGATATCTTTCAGGAATCCCTGAATATCCCTTGACATGTATATATTTATATTTAGAAGACATCCCAAAGCATTTATCTAGGCCCATTTTGGTATATTTCATGCCACCATTTCACCGCCAAATGCAATCCAATAAAATAAATTGTTGACTTTTTCACAATTTTTTTCACAAACTTTAGGTTTCTCGCTGAATTTATTTACAAACAACTTGTGCAATTATGGCACAAATGGTTGTAAATGCTTCTCTGGGATCCCCTTTGTTCAGAAATAGCAGACATATATGGCTTTGGTGTTGCTTTTTGGTAATAATAAGGCCGTTAAATACTGCTGCGCACCACACTTGTAATATGCCCAGCAGTTAAGGGGTTAATTAGGTAGCTTGTGGGGTTAATTTTGAGCTTTAGTGTAGAGATCAGCCTCCCACCTGACACATCCCACCCCCTGATCCCCCCCTGACCCCCCTCAAACAGCTCTCTTCCCTCCCCACCTCACAATTGTCACCGCCATATTAAGTACTGGCAGAAAGTCTGGCAGTACTGAAATAAAAATATTTTTTTTTTATTTTTTTTTATTTTTTGTCATACAGTCTACAGTGATGGATCCCTCCTTACCCCACAACCTCCCTGATCCCCCCATACATCTTTCTAACCCTCCCCCTCTATCTATTTTCCGCCATCTTGGGTACTGGCAGCTGTCTGCCAGTACTCAATTTGCTCCCCAAAATATTTTTTTTTACTTTTTTAATATAAAATATTTGTTTTCTGTAGTGTAGCTGGCCCCCCTAAATAATCTACATCCCTCCCCCTCCCAGATCCCTTACTAAAAAACAGAGATGCCCCTGCATCTACATCGATCTTTTTATTTTGTTGCCCCCCCCCCGCCGCAACCATCGCACCGGGTAAAACAAGAAGGAAAGTATAACGATCGGTTGGGGAATCAACACCTAGGGGCATAATTTGAAAAAGAAGCTCCCACCCACCAACTACTTTGTGCACATACATAGCTGATGCAGATTACAGAGTGGCCCTTTTTGCATTGGTATGTGAAATGGGGATTGTAGTGATGCCTCAATATTGAGGCATCACTACAATCCCTTGTAAGCAGCTGGAAGCGATCATGATCGCTTCCAGCACTTCAGACAACAGAGGACGTACCAGGTACGTCAACTGTCATTAAGGGAAGTTTTTCCTATGACGTACCTGGTACGTCCTCTGTCATTAAGGGGTTAATTATGTTATGTTCGAGCGATGAGAGCAATTGTGGAGGAGGAGGAGTCCCTGGGAGAGACCCAATATCTGGAATCCCAGGAGCAGGGAATCTCTCAGAGAACATTGGATACAGAGGCTCTCATCTGTGCTGCCCCTCCTGCCCCAGAAGACCCAGCTGCTCTGGACTCTGGTGCCCCTCCTGCACCTGCTGTTTGTGCCCCAGCAGCTAATGACCATGCTAATCCTGGCCACAAACTGCCTCCCATCAATGATGATGAGGCAGTTCATAAAATGTTAAATCTGGCCAGGCACTACATAGCTGATCACCTTGAGTTGCATGGGGCATTAAGATTATCTGTCGAGCAACAGGGGCAGATATTAGAGAGGGGCATTCAAGTAGATAGTGAAAGATTAGATTTAGAGAGGGAAAGAGTTTTATATGAAAGACAGAGGGATAGTGATAGGCTAAATTATGATAGGGAGAAGTTGGAAGTAGACAGCGCCAGGGTAGCTGTAGAGCAGGGTGAATGACATAGTTGGGAGAGGGCAGACAAAGACAACCAGCATTTTAATAGAACCATTTTATACTTATTAGTAGCCGGTAAACAAGGGAGAGATCTCCCCCACAGTCTCCTCATGCCTCTAAGCAGGCTAAACAGTAGAATGTTTTTTTTGTTTTTTATATTAATTGATTTAAAATTTAATTTATATTACATTTTTTTCTTATGTATGTCATTTGTCTTATATTTTTTTATCATTTTCAGAATATATAAATAAAATATATTCTGACCTAATAAATCTGTTTGTTATTACTTTACTTACATAATACAAATGTTACAAATGATTGTTGATCAAATTCAATGTATGGGTAAGATATACTTTTCTCTGCTTATGAAAGGGTCAATCTACACAATCTACACAATATATATATTTTCTTAAAATTTTAAAAAAATACATTCCTTTTTATATTCACAACTTTGGCATAAACAACTCACTTTTCTATTAAAAAGTACATGAATCAATCATTTTAATTTCAGGAGTCATACATAGCATGTGATAGTAAAGCAATTTGAAATTTCATGAGATTGTTTAAATCTATTCATTCTCATGCTTCCTTATTCTAAAAATATATTACTTTTTCATTAAAGGGACACTGAACACCAAAAATTAATTTTAATACTCAGATAGAGCATGCAATAATAAGAAAAAATATAATTTTCTAATAATAGCAATTTATATTTGTTCTCTCTCTTTATTTGAAAAATAAAGCATCTAAGCTAAGGAGAGCATTCATTTTTGGTTCATAACCATTGACAGCACTTGTTGAATTAATTAATGCAAAATACATTGAAATTACTTTAAAATGGCATTCTACTTCACACAAAATACATTGATTTTTTATTTTTTTATTATTTTTATTGATCCAACATAGTATACAAATGTAGAAAATACAAATTAGCCACGCAGGGCAACAAAATAAAAAGCACAAAAAGTTATAATTTACGTTTATAACCAAGCATGGCCAATTAGCATAACATAAATCTCCTATTACAACAAGAGAAAGAGACAAGAAAAGAAAAAAAAATCTTAACCTGATTTTAACCAGACAGAAAAATTATTCTTTTTCCCACAAAATAAAAATTAGAGTATACCATGTTGGATTTTTAAATATAAAGAAAAAGATCAAGAGAAGACAAAACAACAGCAGAAAAAACAAAACCAGACAAAACAAAACAAGAAAGACGAACACACAAAGGGAAAAAAAAAAGGTTAAAAACCCCACTCTCCCCCTCTCTCAGTCCCCCCCCTACCCGTCATCCATTCAGACCTTTAGGCCATCAGGTCATCTCTCCACCTTACACTTCATATCTTAAACAAATATCCAGCCTGGGGGGAAAATATCTCTTAATGCTAAATACTGGAAGACTTCTGTACTATGTAGGTAACGTGTAAGCATATATTGAGTTGTTAAGGGAAATATAAGAATAATTTTCAGCCACTTAAAAAAAAAAATTGAGATAACTATCTCTTGCGAGGATATTAAGTTAAACTGTTCAAAAATAATTTGGCTATGTATTCCTTTAATAAAACTGGGGAAGGAAGGAGCTTTACTGCTTTTCCATTCCTTTAATATTAAATTACGCCCTAGCATAATACATGTGTTAACCAAGTTAGTTTCTTCTCTATTTGGGCTTGTAGGTAGAAAAATGATATCCTTAGGACTTATTACAATCTGGGTGTCAATGAGTTTATTTAACCAAAAAAAAATCCTTTTCCAAAATTGATTTATTCTAGGACAAAACCAGAAACAGTGTATAATATCTGCTTGAGAGTAATTACATTTAGTACATGATATATCATTCGTCGTTCAGTCGTCGGCCAGGATGGATGTTCCGCGTCGGAGGTCTTCAGGATGCTGCCGCTCCGCTCCAGATGGATGTCGATAGAAGATGCCGCCTGGATGAAGACTTCAATCGGATGGAAGACCTCTTCTGCCCCGCTTGGATGAAGACTTCAATCGGATGGAAGACCTCTTCTGCCCCGCTTGGATGAAGACTTCTACCAGATCATGGACATCTTCAGCCCCCCGCTTGGGCTTGGATCAGGACATCGGAGGAGCTCTTCAGGACGGATCGGTGAACCTGGTATGGTGAAGATAAGGTAGGAAGATCTTCAGGGGCTTAGTGTTAGGTTTATTTAAGGGGGGTTTGGGTTAGATTAGGGGTATGTGGGTGGTGGGTTGTAATGTTGGGGGGGGTATTGTATGTTTTTTTTACAGGCAAAAGAGCTGAACTTCTTGGGGCATGCCCCGCAAAGGGCCCTGTTCAGGGCTGGTAAGGTAAAAGAGCTTTTAACTTTAGTAATTTAGAATAGGGTAGGGCATTTTTTATTTTGGGGGGCTTTGTTGTTTTATTAGGGGGCTTAGAGTAGGTGTAATTAGTTTAAAATTGTTGTAATATTTTTCTTATGTTTGTAGTTTTTTTTTTTTTGTAACTTAGTTCTTTTTTATTTTTTGTACTTTAGTTAGTTTATTTCATTGTAGTTATTTGTAGATATTGTATTTAATTAATTTATTGATAGTGTAGTGTTAGGTTTAATTGTAGGTAATTGTAGTTATTTTATTTAATTAATTTAATGATAGTATAGTGTTAGGTTTAATTGTAACTTAGGTTAGGATTTATTTTACAGGTAATGTTGTAATTATTTTAACTAGGTAACTATTAAATAGTTCTTAACTATTTAATAGCTATTGTACCTGGTTAAAATAATTACAAAGTTGCCTGTAAAATAAATATTAATCCTAAAATAGCTACAATGTAATTATAATTTATATTGTAGCTATAATAGGATTTATTTTACAGGTAAGTATTTAGCTTTAAATAGAATTAATTTATTTAATAAGAGTTAATTAATTTCGTTAGATTAAAATTATATTTAATTTAGGGGGGTGTTAGTGTTAGGGTTAGACTTCGCTTTAGGGGTTAATACATTTATTAGAATAGCGGTGAGCTCCAGTCGGCAGATTAGGGGTTAATAATTGAAGTTAGGTGTCGGCGATGTTAGGGAGGGCAGATTAGGGGTTAATAATATTTATTATAGGGTTAGTGAGGCGGATTAGGGGTTAATAACTTTATTATAGTAGCGGTGCGGTCTGCTCGGCAGATTAGGGGTTAATAAGTGTAGGCAGGTGGAGGCGACGTTGAGGGGGCAGATTAGGGGTTAATAAATATAATATAGGGGTCGGCGTTGTTAGGGGCAGCAGATTAGGGGTACATAAGGATAACATAGGTGGCGGCGCTTTGCGGTCGGCAGATTAGGGGTTAATAAGTGTAGGTAGCTGACGGCGACGTTGTGGGGGGCAGGTTAGGGGTTAATAAATATAATATAGGGGTCGGCGGTGTTAGGGGCAGCAGATTAGGGGTACATAAGTATAACGTAGTTGGCGGTTGGCAGATTAGGGGTTAAAAAAATTTAATCGAGTGGCGGTGATGTGGGGGGACCTCAGTTTAGGGGTACATAGGTAGTTTATGGGTGTTAGTGTACTTTAGAGTACAGTAGTTAAGAGATTTATAAACCGGCGTTAGCCCAGAAAGCTCTTAACTACTGACTTTTTTCCTGCAGCTGGAGTTTTGTCATTAGATTTCTAACGCTCACTTCAGACACAACTCTAAATACCGGAGTTAGAAAAATCCCATTGAAAAGATAGGATACACAATTTACGTAAGGGGATCTGCGGTATGGAAAAGTCGCGGCTGAAAAGTGAGCGTTAGACCCTTTTTTGAGTGACTCCAAATACCAGAGTTAGCCTAAAACCAGCGTTAGGAGCCTCTAACGCTTGTTTTCACGGCTAACGCCAAACTCCAAATCTAGGCCATAGTGAATAGGAAGAGTGGCAGCCCTTTTGATAAAGACCAATATAGTCTCCAATTTCTCCTAAACCCTTGAACCCTTATATAGTTTCTATGTTGTCAAAAATGAAGTGCCTAATTTGTAAGTAGGCAAAAAAGGATGTCTTAGGGATGTTGTACTCTCAAGAGATAACTTCAGACATTTTAATCTGATTATTATTGTCTAACATCTGATTTACAAACACCAATCCCTTATGCTCCCAGTCTCTAAAAATCTGTGAATTAAGACCAGGTATAAAGTTTGGGTTACCGTTGATAGTAAGAAAGGCGGAAAATTGATATTTTATCCCTAAGGTAGTGCATAGTAGCTGCCAGGCTTTAATTGTATTCCATATAATAAATCTGTTCTGAATATTTCCTGGCAGTTGGATTTTTTCGCAATGCAGGACCGCTTTAAGTGAAAAAGGAAATATTAAATTTTCTTCTAAGTCAGCATGTGTTAGATAATTTTCTTTAGAAAGCCAATCTACTGCATATCTAGCTAAAATGTCAATGTTATAACAATTAATATCCAGGAAAGAAGCTCCACCAAAATCCGTAAGTTGAGATAACCTCTTTATTGATAGTATATGTCTCTATGAAAGGAATCAATATCTTTCTTTAGTATAAACAGCGGTTTGTGTAATACATGTTGTAATATATATAATAACTGAGTTAATAGAATAATCTTAATAAGCATTATTTTTGCTGAAAAAGATATGGGAAATGATTGCCATCTATATAATTTGACTTGTGCCTTAGCAAAGAAATTTTTATAGTTTAATCTATACCAATTATTTGGGTTCTTATGGAATACAATCCCAAGGTACGTTATTGATTCTACTTCTCAAAATGGATGATGATAATAGCTATCATTATGTTTATGTAGCCACATAATTTCTGTTTTAGATATATTAATTCTATATCCTGAGATAGAACTTAATAGGTCAAAAATGTGAAGACTTATTGGAATACTATTTTTGTATCTTTAAGAAATAGTAATAAATTGTCTGTGTATAAAGAAAGTATTAACTCCTTGTTACCTAATTTAATTCCCTTTAATTCCTGTCTCAAGAATATGGCCAAAGGTTCTAAGGCGAGATTAAATAGGAGGGGTGAAAGTGGGCAACCTTGTCTTGTCCCTTTGTTTGGACTTAAATTTGGAGTAAGTGAGCCATTAACCATAATATATGAAACTGGGTGATTATATATTGCTTTAATAAAGGAAATAAAATGACCTGAAAACCCAAACCTCTGAAGCGATGAATATAAGTGATCCCATATTACGGAATCGAATGCTTTCTCTGCGTCTACTGTCAAAATAGCGAAGTCTTTATCCCCCAGTCCTCTCTTTTTATATAATCATTCCAGAATAGATCCAACAAGAAAGCTACTTTCCTAGTATTTTTAATCGGAGATCTGCCTGTCATAAATCTTCGTGAATAATCAAATTGAGAGCTTCTTTAAGTCTATTTGAGTGAATAGAAGTAAGTATTTTATAATCTACATTTAGTAGGGAGATAGGTCTGTATGAACCTAAGTCTGTAGGATTTTTATCTTTCTTCAAAATTAATGTAATTATAGAAGCAGTAAATATCTTTGAAGTTGGTTGGTTATTAACATAATATTTATTATATAGCTGATTTAATATCTCTGCAATTTAATTTTTTAGTATTTTAAAAAACTCTGCTGGGATCTGATCTGGACCTGGTGCTTTGTTTAATTTAGCAGAATCAATTGCTTCTTCTATTTCTTTAATTGTTATTGGAATATTTAACTTCTCTAAAAGGTCTAATGGGATATTGGGTAGATTTATCTTATTCCAAAATTGAGTTTTATTTATACCATCAACTTCTTTTACTGTATATATTTTTAATAGTATTCAAAAAAAGAATTTTTAATACCCGTCAGGTCTGTATAAGTCTTATTATTTTCTATAATTTTTTTCAATAGTTTTATTTTTTTTTTCCTAACTTTATCTAGATTAGCTAAATATTTAGTCGATTTACCAAAATTGCCTCTGTAATTTGCATTAATTTTTGTTCTTCTATTTTGTTTTTATAAATTAGGAAAAGATCTCTCTCTTGTCTTGAAGAAATATATTTATTCCAAGATATAATATTGGGAGAAGCTATATAAACACTATATGCTTTCCTGACTTGATTTGAAAGTTGTAACTCCCTTGCTCTAATTTTCTTCTTTTTTTTTATCATATAAGCTTTAATTTCCCCTCTCATATAGGCTTTGGCTGTTTCCCAAAATATTTCTGATTTTTCATAGTATGAACGATTATATTTTTTATATTCTCTCCATTTCTGAATTAACCAGTTACGAAATTGCAAATTATTTATTAGGAATTTCGGGGGGGAAAAAATTAAGTGCTTGAGCGTGTGCAGTTACTCTAAGTGGAATTTCTAATGTAATAATAGCATGGTCTGAAATAAGTATGTCATTGATTTCAGTTTTGGTCTCTTGCAGTAGAATAGAATCAGAAATTAAGAAATAATCAATACGCGAGAGAGATCTATACGTTTTGGATTCACATGTGTATTCTTTACTGTCTGGATGTTGTATTCGCCAGATGTCATGTAATTTCAGATCTTTCAAAATTTGTTTGTATATTTAGTTTTTTTTGTGTAAGGTATCCTACTCCTTGCTGACCAATTCTGTCTACTGTTGGAAAGGGGATCAAATTGAAATCACCCGCAACTATTATATTTTGTCTAATATATTAGAGAGTTTACAGGTAATTTCATGCCAAAATCCTTGTTCTACTTTATTGGGACCATATATATTAAATAGTATATATTTAATACCTTGAATCACTATTTCTATTAATATCCATCTATCATCTGGGTCTAACTCGGTTTTTAAAATAAAATAAGTAAAATTTTTATTAAACAAGATTGCTACACCTCGTTTCCTGTATGTACATGAGGATGCGATCACTTCACCTACCCATTTTGATTTAAGTTTATCTATTTCATTGCCTCTGAGATGTGTTTCCTGGATAAAAACTATATCCAGATTGTGTTTCCCTAGTTGTTTTAATATTAATTTTCTTTTAATTGGGGAGGAAATACCTCCTACATTCCAGGATAGATACTTAATATAACTCTTCATTAAAGAAGAAATTAACTGAACATATCAGATATAAAAATTGCCAAAGTAGGGAGAGAGAATGAGAGAGGAGGGGAAGGTGAGAGAGGAAAAGAAGGGGAGGAGAAAAAAAAAAAAGGTAGACAAAACAAGACAAGACATCATAACTATAAAAAGCTTCGCAATCAGAAATCCAGGACTGTACAGTCCTAATAAATTCCAGATACAACATAACCAACTTAAAAAACATGCGCCTAGATTACAAGTTTTGTTGGTAAAAACTTGCGGGGCTAACAAGCCTTTTTTTTTCCGGTGCTTACTTTAAACAACGCTGGTATTACAAGTTTTCTGAATGGCTGCGTTAGCCTCAGAAAAGTGAGTGTGGAGCAAATTTAGCTCCACTTCTACCTGTAATACCAGCGTTGCTTACGGTAGCGGTAAGCTGGCTAAAATGTGCTCATGCACGATTTCCCCATAGGATACAATGGGGCTGAGCTGGCTGAAAAAAACCTAACACCTGCAAAAAAGCAGCGTTAAGCCCCTAACGCAGCCCCTATGGGGAAACACTTTCTAAGTCTACACCTAACACCCTAACATGAACCCTGAGTCTAAACACCCCTAACCTTACACTTATTAACCTCTAATCTGCTGCCCCCAACATCGTCGCAACCTGCATTATACTATTAACCCCTAATCTGCCGCTCCGGACACCGCCGCCACCTACATTATACCTATGAACCCCTAATCTGCTGCCCCTAACATCGCTGACACCTATATTATATTTATTAACCCCTAATCTTCTGCCCCAATGTCGCCGCCACCTACCTACACTTATTAACCCCTAATCTGCTGACCGGACATCTCCGCCACTATAATAAATGTATTAACCCCTAAACCGCCGCACTCCCACCTCGCAAGCACTATAATAAATTTTATTAACCCCTAATCTGCCGTCCCTAACATCGCCGCCATATACCTACAATTATTAACCCCTAATCTGCCGCCCCAATGTTGCCGCTACTATAATAAAGTTATTAACCCCTCAACCTAAGTCTAACCCTAACCCTTACACCCCCTAACTTAAATATAATTTAAATAAAACGAAATAAAATTACTATAATTATATAAATTAATCCTATTTAAAACTAAATACTTACCTATAAAATAAACCCTAATATAGCTACAATATAACTAATAGTTACATTGTAGCTATTTTAGGATTTATATTTTTTTTACAGGCAACATTGTATTTATTTTAACTAGGTACAATAGCTATTAAATAGTTAATAACTATTTAATAGCTACCTAGTTAAAATAATTACAAAATTACCTGTAAAATAAATCCTAACCTAAGTTACAAATACACCTAACACTACACTATCAATACATTAATTAAATAAATTAACTACAATGATCTAAACTAAAATACAATTAAATAAACTAAACTATAGTACAAAAAAAACAAACACTAAATTACAAAAAATAAAAAAATATTACAAGAATTTTAATCTAATTACACCTAATCTAAGCCCCTTAATAAAATAAAAAAGCCCCCAAAATAATAAAATTCCCTACCCTATACTAAATTACAAAAGTAATCAGCTCTTTTACCAGCCCTTAAAAGGGCCTTTTGCGGGGCATTGCCTAAAAGTAATCAGCTCTTTTACCTGTAAAAAAAAAATACAAGACCCCCCCAACATTAAAACCCACCACCCACACACCCCTACTCTAAAACCCACCCGATCCCCCCTTAAAAGAAACTATCACTAACTCCCTGAAGATCCCCCTACCTTGAGCCGTGTTCACCCAGCCGGGCCGAATTCTTCATCCAATCTGGGCGATGTGGTCCTCCATCCGGCAGAAGTCTTCATCCAAGCAGGGCAGAAGAGGTCCTCCATCCGGCAGAAGTCTTCATCCAAGCAGGGCAGAAGAGGTCCTCCATCCGACAGAAGTCTTCATCCATCTGCAGCTCCATCTTCAAGACCTCCGACACGGAACATCCTCCTTGGCTGATGGACTAATGACAAATGAAGGTTCCTTTAAATGACAGCATCCAAGATGTCGTCCCTCAAATTCTGATTGGCTGATAGGATTCTATCAGCCAATCGGAATTAAGGTAGGAAAAATCTGATTGGCAGCCAATAGAATTGACCTCGCATTCTATTGGCTGATCCAATCAGCCAATCGAATTGTACTTCAATCCGATTGGCTGATTAAATCAACCAATCAGATTTTTCCTACCTTAATTCCGATTGGCTGATAGAATCCTATCAGCCAATCAGAATTCTAGGGATGCCATCTTGGATGACGTCATTTAAAGGAACCTTCATTCGTCATTAGTCCATCGGCCGAGGAGGATGTTCCGCGTCGGAGGTCTTGAAGATGGAGCCGCAGATGGATGAAGACTTCGGTCGGATGGAGGACGGCTCAAGGCAGGGTGATCTTCAGGGGGTTAGTTCTAGGTTTTTTAAAGGGGGGATCGGGTGGGTTTTAGAGTAGGGGTGTGTGGGTGGTGGGTTTTAATGTTGGGGGGGTCTTGTATTTTTTTTTACAGGTAAAAGAGCTGATTACTTTGGGGCAATGCTCCACAAAAAGCCCTTTTAAGGGCTGTTAAAAGAGCTGATTACTTTTGTAATTTAGTATAGAGTAGGGAATTTTATTATTTTGTGTGGCTTTTTTATTTTATTAGGGACCTTAGATTAGGTGTAATTAGATTAAAATTTTTGTAATTTTTTTTATTTTTTGTAATTTAGTGGGGGGGTTTTGTACTATAGTTTAGTTTATTTAATTGTATTTTAGTTTAGATCATTGTAGTTAATTTATTTAAGTAATTTATTGATAGTGTAGTGTTAGGTGTATTTGTAACTTAGGTTAGGATTTATTTTACAGGTAATTTTGTAATTATTTTAGCTAGGTAGCTATTAAATAGTTAATAGCTATTGTACCTAGTTAAAATAAATACAAAGTTGCCTGTAAAATAAATATAAATCCTAAAATAGCTACAATGTAACTATTAGTTATATTGTAGCTATATTAGGGTTTATTTTATAGGTAAGTATTTAGTTTTAAATAGGATTAATTTATTTAATTATGTAATTTTATTTCATTTTATTTAAATTATATTTAAATTAGGGGGTGTTAGGGTTAGGGTTAGGTTTAGAGGTTAATAACTTTATTATAGTAGCGGCGAAGTTGGGGGCGGGAGGTTAATAATTGTAGGTAGGTGGGGGCGACATTGGGGGGGCAGATTAGGGGTTAATAAAATGTATTATAGTGTTTGCGAGGCGGGATTGCGGCGGTTTAGGGGTTAATACATTTATTATAGTGGCAGCGATGTCCGGTTGGCAGATTAGGGGTTAATAAGTGTAGGTAGGTGGCAGCGACATTGGGGGGGGGCAGATTAGGGGTTAATAAATATAATGTAGGTGTCAGCGATGTTAGGGGCAGCAGATTAGGGGTTCATAGGTATAATGTAGGTGGCGGCAATGTCCGGTCGGCAGATTAGGGGTTAAATAATTTTATTATAGTGTTTGCGATGTGGGGGGGGGGCCTTGGTTTAGGGGTTCATAGGTAGTTTATGGGTGTTACTGTACTTTGTAGCACTGTAGTTAAGAGCTTTATGTTCCGGCGTTAGCCCATAAAAATCTTAACTACTGACTTTTAAATGCGGTAGGAGTCTTGGAGGTAGAGGCTGTACCGCTCACTTTCTCCAAGACTTGTAATATCAGCGTTAGGCAAATCCCATTAAAAAGATAGGATACGCAATTGACGTAAGGGGATTTGCGGTAGCCAAAAGTCGCGGAAGAGCGGTACACCTGTACCTGCCAAACTTGTAATACCAGCGGGCGTTAAAAAGCAGCGTTAGGACCCCTTAACACTGCTTTTTAAGGCTAACGCAGAACTCGTAATCTAGCAGATAGATAGATGTTGCATAATAATATCACAATCCATTATTAGTCAAGCGAAATATTTCTTTGTTGAAAGTATTCCTTAATTTCATCAGTTTTAACAAATGACAAAGTAGTGTCATCTTCACTTATTATAATTTTAGCAGGATAAATAAGCCTAGCTTTTATACCCGTTAATTAATTTTGTACAGTATGGTGCCATAGACTTTCTTTTGGATGACACTTCCACAGAAAAATCCTGGAAGAGCAAAACCTTGTGCTCACCTATCATTAGGTTTATTTTTTTCCTATACAGTCTAATCAGATTGATTTTATCTTGATAGTTTAGAAATCTAATCAAAATCGGTCTAGATGTTTTATAACTGTTGGATTGTGTTTTAAGAGTACCTAGTCTGTGTGCCCTTTCTACTACTAGGGAAAGGGTTTGTTGTTGTATCCCAAGTGCCTGGGGTAAAACTGTCGCAGCAAAGTGCAGCAAGTCTACAAATTCTGTATTTTCTGGGAGGCCAATAAGTTTTAAATTATTACGTCTGGAACGATTTTCTAAATCATCAATTTTTTCTTGTAAGTATTTTATGCTTTTATCTTGTGAGGATATAATCTGCTCTTGTATATTAAGTCTATCTTCTGTTTCAGAGACTCTATCCTCAACTTCACCAAGTCTATTCGCAAACTGTCACAATTCAGTGGTTAAAACAGCTATTTGACTTTTAACTTGATCAAATTGGGGGAGAAAGAGATCAGATAATTGTGTAACTAATGGTTGCAATTCTTTTCTAGCACTTAGGGATTCAGTTAATATCTCAATGCCAGTCTCAGAAGGGCAATTTTTTTTTTCCATAGTTATAGCCGGCATGGTGGGGGAGTATACATTAGAGTGTGAAATACATTTTTCCATGTGTTTGGAGTGAATAAGATAGTGTTATCTTTTTAGTGAAAACAGTGTAGTTATAATAAAGCTAATATGACCTAGGTAGGTAAGACATAACCATTGGAATATTCAATAGTCAATAGTGAAAAATATGTTCAATTAGCCCAAGACGTGACTCTATTGTTAGTAAGATCCTTATTAGGATGTGATTATTCTAAAATTATAGACTAGAGATATATCTATCTAACTATCTATCTATATAGAAAAAAGAAACAAACTTGCACTCGCTGGTCTTTTTTAGTGAAATAATTTACTGCAAAATAGTGACGTTTCGAGGACAAAAATCCCCTTCCTCAGTCAATGTGTTTAACAAACAATAGTGACTTTATACACTGTGTAGACCCAAACCCCTCCCCTCAATTAGACAAAAAAACCGCCAAATTGGTAACCATAGTGACCACTGAGTAACATTATACACAAACAAGTGCTATCATAAAAAATATGTTTTATCGTATAAAAATATATGTATAGATGAGCCATCCTAGAATTCTATCAGCCAATCGGAATTAAAGGGTAAAAAATCCTATTGGCTGATGCAATCAGCCAATAGGTTTGAGCTTCAATCCTATTGGCTGATCCAAATAGCCAATAGGATTGAGCTAGCATTCTTTTGGCGGTTCAAGCTAATAATCCCTAAACCACCAAAAACTCAGTTCTCAATAACCCCACCACTAAACCACCTATTATTAATAACAAACCCTTACAAGCTCCTATTGGAATATATCACATCCAACCAATAGGAAGCAAGCTATTCCTACTGGCTGATTTGAATTTTCAAATGAACCAATAGAATCAATGATTAATCCTATTAGATTATTTAAAATAATCATCCAACAGAAATAAAACAAATGGCTGAAACAGCTCATATAAGCTGTAAAATAAAGAGAAGAGAAGAACCATAGAGTGATGCCACACTACTAGGATGAAAAACTTGGACATCGGGTTAATGACTTTAGACAGTAGGTAGAATGTGGAGTTTTTATGTGGCTTTTTTAAGTGTTTTTTTGGTTTGTTTTTTTTAGAGTAACTTTTTAAAAATATATATTTTTATAGTACTTTTTTATATATAACATTTTTTGGTGGTCTTAAGGTAAGGATGAGGTTGGGTAGTCTTTTTAAGCATACAATGCTGAGTTGATGGGGTCACCACACACTGAAAACTGACATATAGAGAGCCTTCAATGCTCTTCCAGTTTGCAGGAGAGAAAAAAGCTGTCTGTGTCGATGCTTTTTAATATAGGGAGATGGGAATATTTGAATTGCAGGGTTAGTCCTGAAAGTTCCCTAATGATATGCAAATATAAGATTTATAGCTAACATAAATACATAATTTGACTTCTTATTTGAAGTGAACACACAAATCTTTACTGGAACTGTTTAAGGATGCCACATTGGTTTAGGCAGAAACTACATAAAGTTGTTGAGACTACTCTAAATCCTCTATATTTACCCTTCCAGTTCACAGAAAAGAGAGTTTAGAAATAGAAAGGAAAAAGAAGCTTGTCACTGCACATTAATGGAATTTTACACTCCAAAAATGCTGTCATAGATATGAAAGTGCCTTATTTAAATGTTTTTATGGATATTGTATTCTATTTCAACCTGTTTTTAAGCTGATTTTTTAGCACCTGATCTGTGTTTTTGAGTTGAGGTGTTCTGAGGTTTTACAGTCCAAGTGATAACACCATTTTCATATTGGGAGAAATGTGGATTGGCTCACTCAAACAACACATGGACAGCATTGGCAATCACAATCCCCTCAACCATGGGTTTTGCACTATATTTCTTCAACAAAATGGACACTTCAAATTAAAGCACACAAAGAGTGTAGATTAACTGCAAAACTGACCTTTTTGACATATTTTCCAGTATTCTAAGATGATTTGGGATAATTCTGTTATGTTGTGCATGTGCTTTCTGCTCGATCAATTATAAAAAAAAAAAAAAGTATTTTAGTCATTTTCAAAGTATTAGTAATACAAATAACACATTCAATATATATGCCCATAATAGCCATAATGCCCATATTTAAATGGCTTTATTAGTCATTAACATATATCACTATTATTTTGGAACACAAGAGTTTAATTTTACACATGTGCCTTAATATTAACATAACACACTGTGCAAAGGTATTAAGACACAGCTAATGTAATATCCAAATCTATGAAATGGTCATTGCATTTGTTATTTTTGATGCCAATATCAAGGAAATATGTTTTTCTTGAGATATCTGTGAAAAACTTTTTCTGAGCTGAGTTGTTTTACCAGCAGAATCAATGTGAGATTGTGATAATTTAAAATCTAGTGTTACTCATACAGTTTATGTATATATAGTTAAATATTTATGAATTGATTATTTTGCAGATCAGTCTATAGTAAAAATAACACCTCTGCTTAGTTTTTTGTTGCTTTCTTAAATGCCTGCTAGTATAATTCATGTATGGTTTCATATATAACATTCTTTTTGTATGGAGTCATTTTATTTTTTAGTAATGCTTTAGTTTGAGGTGTTGGGTTATGAAATATAAGTGATTATCTTGAGGTTACTGTGAGTTCAGAGGCTTGTGCTTAGTGAGAGCAATAAGAAATATTTTATAAGTATGCTTATTAGTGCTATGCACTTGCATGTCAGTGGTACTCGTGGCATAGATAGATAAAGATAATGATGCTTATAGAGAGATACATTTTTCTCAATGCACAGTATTTTCAATGATCCCATTCTATCACAGTAATAAAGTCCTTAGAAAGATACAGGGGTATACAAAACAAATCGTGATTGTCACTGGAGATTCAAAATCAGGCTTCACAAAGCAAAACTAGTTGGGAAAACAGATACAAAAAGACATTGCAGGCATAGAGAGAAAGATTAGCAGTCTATTTGTATAAAATGATTCCTCAATTTATTTGATCAAAATATAAACCAAAATATAAGCAAAAATATAATAATGTGGGTACAATGTATGTGTAAAAAGTGATCACAAATCAAAACAAATAAACACAATATTAAAAAAACAATTATAAGAGTGTTTATAAAAACAGTCTACACTGCATGCATGGCCAGGGCTGTATCCACATGATGCATTTCAGGGCTCCGCCCTCTTCTTCAGGTAACAAATACAAAACAATGCTAATGCAGGTATTTCTTGATGCACCATTAGTTTTAGCACAATTTACCTTTGGTTTAGTGTGCAAGCAAAAGCCAGAACAGGGTTTTGTAGCATGCCCCTTTGAAGTCTAAGGAGTAAGGGACTACCCTATCCAGCCTCCAGATGTTAGTGTGCCTTTGTACTTTCAATATGAGCGCTGCTGATTTAACTTCACGAGTAGAGTGTAAAACTTGATTTTTAAATAAATGATGTACATATATATATACTTAGGGTTGCAGAACCTGCTCTACAAATAACTGATAATAATAATAATAATACAAACACAATGGCGTAAAAAAGTTTGGGGTCACTGAGACATTTCCTTATTTTCCAGGAAAACATACATGAAATGAGTTTCAATAGGAAATAAAGTCATTGACAAGGTTAGAAATAATAAACTTTACGTGTCAAATAATCCTCCATGTGCAGCAATTACAGCCTTGCAGACCTTTGGAATTCTAGTAGTCAATTTGGTGAGGTAATCTGAAGAGATTTCACCCCATGCTTCCTGAAGCACCTCCCACAAGTTTGATTGGCTTTATGGGCACTTTGTACATACCATATGGTCAAGCTGCTCCCACAACAGCTCACTAGGGTTGAGATCTGGTGACTGCATTGACCACTCCATTTAAGACAGATCACTAGCTAACTGCTTCTTCCTTAAATAGTTATTACATAGTTTTGAGCTGTGCTTTGGATTATTGTCCTGTTGTAGGAGGAAATTGGCTCCAATCAAGCACCATCCACAGGTTATGGCATGGCATTTCAAAATGGAGTAATAGCCTTCCTTTTTCAAGATCCTTTGTACCTTGTATAAATCTCCAATTTTACCACCGCCAAATAACCCCTAGGCAATCGCATTGCCTTCACCATGCTCAGCAGATGTTGTCAAGCATTCCTCCAGCATCTTTTCATCTCATGAATGTTCTTCTTTGTGATCCAAACATCTCAAACTTAGATGTGTTTGTCCATAACACTTTTTTCCAATCTTCCTCTGTTCAGCCACTGTGTTCTTTTGCCCATCTTGATCTTTTCTTTTTATTAGCAAGTCTGAGATATGGATTTTTCTTTGCAATTCTGCCTAGAAGGCCAGCATCCCCGAGTTGCCCCTTCACTGTTGATACTGAGACTATTGTTTTGTGGGTAATATTTAATAAAGCTGTCAGTTGAGGACCTGTGAGGCGTCTGTTTCTCAAACTAGACACTCTAAAGTATTTGTACTCTTGCTCAGGCACCGGAGCCTCGCATGAAATAGCATGAAATAGCCTTTATTTCTCAGAACAAGAATAGACTGACGAGTTTCTGAAGAAAGTTAAACTTTAAACCTGTAATCAAACCCACAAGTGCTGATGCTCCAGATACTAAACTAGCCTAATGAAGGGCAGTTTTATTGCTTCTTTAATCAGCACAACAGTTTTCAGCTGTGTTAACATAATTGCAAAAGGGGTTTCTAATGATCAATTAGCTTTTTTAAGTGATAAACTTGGATTAGCAAACACAGCATGCCATTGGAACACAGGACATGTAGATATTCCATTAAAAATCATCCGTTCCAAGCTACAATAGTAATTTACTACATTAACAATCTCTTCACTGTATTTCTGATCAATTTGATGTTATTTTAATGAACAAAAAAATTGAATTGCTTTTCTTTGGAAAACAAGGACATTTCTAAGTGACCCCAAATGTTTGAACTTTAATGTATATATTAGTGAGGGCCAACTTTAGAAGCCTTAATGGTCGCATAAAAGTTTATAGTTATAATTTAAATAATATCCAATTACATAATTATATAATAAATTTAGATAAAGGTTACAGGGTACTTTCTGTCTGCTGAGGGCTGTTGTGTGTTGTGGTCACCCCAAAGCAAACATTTTTCATTACTTTTTTAGGGCCACAAAAACAATGGTACACCTTGTACATTTTGCTTTTTCTAAAGGCCTATAAAAAGGAGTAAAGGGATTTTGTTATAGATACGACACTCAGCTCAAAAAGCAATTCCCAAAGGGTAAGTGCACCTCCTAACAACAAACCAAGGTAAATAGAGAACAAGGGGATAAGGGAATGCGCTAAAAAAGCGTATGAGATAAGGTATATAAATATGAACAATAATGCAAAATATAGTGTGTATGGAGATAAAATATATTAAAACAATAAGTAATAAAAGGTGGATGCCGGCATCAAAAATACAAAATTGATTACAGTTGATACATTGATAATAAATGTTAAAAACAAGGTGGTCTAACGCTAATACAATGATTAGGAAACAGGATCTAAAAATGGAACAATAAGGCAACAATGTTACACCAAATTTTTACTGTCCAGATAGTGGTGTAGCAATTTTATATGTAAAGATACCGTCCAAATACAGTCAGTATTAAGCGCTGATAACTTAGCTTAATGTGCATCCAAAATCCCTGTAGTGGAGATGTGTTCCGTTTGAAGATAGTGGCAGCTAGACTCCTGAGTCTCAATGCCGGTTCCGGTTGGAGGGTCAAAGTTCAAAGGTAGAACACTGCGGACATCTGTTAGTAACAGCGATAATGTGAGTAGAGGATGAAATCAGCTGTTAAGTAATCATAGATAATTTAACTTGATAAAGGCCTGACAGGCTGAAATGCGTAGAATTTGCTCATATCTTGTGAATATAGTAGTAGGTGAGGTGCATAGAACCACTTTCAATATACGGAGTGGCTTTAACATGCATAATTCCCACCCATGATCTACTAATCTTTCTTTGGCATTCTTAATCAACTCAGTTCAAGTTTACTTTGCCGTCATCTGAACCTAATACACTGATCCTGCTTCACCTTGTACGTCAGCTGTACTTCGAATATCGGCCAAGTAATACATAGTACGTGTGGTGTATAGAGTCGCTCATATACATACATGAGTGGTCTTAAGATACTTAATTCCCACCCATGATCTATGATTATTTAACAGCTGATTTGTGTCAAAGGTTGCCTGCAGAAAAAAAAAAACATAGTTTTTGCGCTAACTACACTCACAGCCTATCCTGGGAAACCCTTTCCACAAGAATAACCAATGATATAAATATAAGAAAATATAGGAAGGCGCTACAAGCAGAATGTATATATAAAAAAAATATGTAAAAATATGTGAAAAAGGTGATATGCGATATCGAGTGTATAGCAAAGGATGTATTATACTAAAAATACTCCTAATAAATAATATATCAAATTATATATATAAACCAGTGAATCTAACAAATTAAATAATGTGCACTATAATTCGCCACTTGGCAAATAGTGAGACAAGAAGAAAGTCAAATCAAATCAGATGAAATTGAAACTAAGTTAAAAACACTAATTTAGATGTGAAAGTACATATTTCTGAGATCTGATTAAATGTGAGACAATATAGCACGATATCTAAATTGATATAACAGTGTGTGTCTCTATAAACATACAGTGAAAACAGGTTGGTGAATATCACTCAAATATTATTAGGAGTGGCTAAAAAAACAGATAATTCTATTTAATAGATGGACTAAGTAAAAAACGCTAATTTAGCTGTAGAAGTACATCTCTCTGAGATCTGAATAAATGTGAAACAATATTATACGATATATAAATCAATGGAACAATGTGTATCTCTATACACATACAGTGAAAGTGGTTGGTAAATATCACTACAATATTACTTTATAGGGGTGACTAAAAAACAAAATAATTTTAACCAAATAACAAAAAATATATATATTTATTTATTTAATTAACTAGGCATGTATATATCAGGAATACATATTCCCAGATAAAATCTCTTTATAAGAGTATGTATAGCATAGAACAGAAAAAAATGATCACAGTAAAAAACAATAATGTTAGAAACAGTATTAAAAAATATGTAAAAAATATATTATTTATTAGGGACATATCCCAAAAAGCACCACAATAAAAGCCACCAATGGGTTAAGCGTCTTTATAATATTAGATCAATCCTGTACCATCCAGCGGCGTGGATTCCAATATAGGCTCGACAGTCTATTTAAACTAGTTAGTGTTTGAAATCTTCTAACAGTTAAAGCCACAGCATGCACTTAATACATTAAAAAAGGAGTGTCAAAGGTTGCCTGCAGCCCTCAGCTACCAATTGGCCATCCACATTTTATGGTATGCTGCATCGCCTTTTTTTAAATAAGTCAACAAATCAGCAAAATGTGTACAAATTCGCATTCGTACAAAGCCAGAATCTCTAATACCCCCCTTATATATTTAGCATAGTGTTCTAAGTCAGAATACATTATACATAATTGATGATTAATTTAAACATTGAAATAGTAAAACTGGTTTCACATTTTTAGAAAAAAAACTAGCATTTACTCATATTTCTTTGCATTTTTTCAATATTATCTTGATATTGGAAGCATATATGTGAAGTTCACTTATGATTGCTGTTTACAGGGCTTTAGCAGTAAGGTTGCTACTTTTTATAATTTACTAAGATGGTAGCAAAATTGGGATATCTTTCCTGGACCATAGACTGGAGAAATCTGCAGAGAAAAATCATTATAAGCTTTTCTAAAGGATTAATTACAGTATTTACCCAAATGTTTCAGTATTGCATATGCTTCTCATTTAGAGGTTTAAAGGAAACTTTCAACATTAGTAAAGAAAATACTTACAAATGTTCTGAAACTTAGCATTGTTTAAATATTTTCGTTGGCTGTGAATTTAAAATATCTGCACATACCATTAACCTAATCTTAGACTGGCCTACAAATAACTATTTTAAAATATGGTGTAAATTATGTGTCATTTATTTGATCATTGCAGTGCTTAGTATCAATACTAAAAACAGTAGATTAGCTACAACACAAGAATATGCCTACAGGGTATGGGTATATTGGTCAAAGAAAACTCTGTAAAAAAAAGGTTTGCTGAAATAATATATATATATATATATATATATATATATATATATATATATATATATATATATTTATTTATTTTATTTATAAAATATTTTACCAGGAAGGATACATTGAGATTTCTCTTGTTTTCAAGTATGTCCTGGGACCACAAAACATTGCAGTGATACAATAGGGTACAATAAAATACAAAAACAATAATAATAATACACAATATATGCAAACATTTAACATAGAAATGGTAGGAAATACTTAATCAACCATGACAGGCACATTCTGTTTTGAGATATGTAGAGAGGGATCTCTTAAAGGAAATTAGGCTTGGGGAAGTTTTTAAAGTGTGAGGGAGGTCATTCCATAATTGTGGTGCTCTGTTGGAAAAGGAGGATCGAGCTGCTTTCTTTTTGTATTGAGGCAAGCTAAATAATGTGCTGTTATTGGATCGGAGGTTATAGGAGGTGGGAATAGCAGGGGAGAGCATTCTGCTCAGGTAGGGTGGGAGCTTCCCAGAAAGGCTCTTAAACACAAGGCAGGAAAGATGGAAGGTGCGTCTGGATTACAGCGACAGCCAGTTTAGTTATTTTAGCATGTCACAATGGTGGGTCCTGTAGTTACATTGTAGCACAAAGCGGCAGAACGAGTTATACAATGTATTTAGTTTATTAAGGTGAGTTTGCGGTGCAAGTGCATATACTACGTCCCCGTAATCCAAGATAGGCATCAGCATTTGCTGTACAATCTTTTCCTTTACAGTAGGGCTGAGGCAGGATTTGTTTCTGTACAGGGTACCTAGTTTTGGATAAAGTTTAGATGCAAGTTTTTCTATGTGGAGGCCAAAATATAGATTGGGGTCTAACAACATACCTAAGTATTTAAAAGAGTGGACTGCGGTCAGCATGCAATTGGATTTTGTTTTGATGCAAAGATGGGAATTTTGTAATTTGTGTAATTTAGGTCCCGTTCCAAAGATCATTGTGACAGTTTTGTCAGTGTTTAGGAAGAGTTTGTTTTTTGAGATCCACTTTTCTACCTCTGTGAACTGGTCTTGGAACACTGCTTCAAGCTGCGGCAGATCGGAATTGTTTGCATAGATTACTGTGTCATCTGTGTACATGTGTACAGTTGAGGGTTTGCAGACATTAGGCAGAACATTTATAAATAATGTGAATAGTAGGGGGCCGAGAATGGAACCTTGGGGTACACCACACGTGACTGGGAGAGGGAGGGAGTCGCTGTCAGAAATTGAGACATATTGTGATCGATCCGATACATATGATCGAAACCAAGTTAATGTATGATCAGCAATACCAGAGTTTTTAGTTTGAGCAGTAGTATGTCGTGGTCTACTGTGTCAAAGGCCTTTGCAAAATCAAGGAAAATAGCTCCAGTTAGGTCTCCTTTTTCCATGCCAGTATGGATGTTGTTGCAAACTTTTAGGAGGGCAGTTGTAGTGGAGTGATTCAGGCGCAAACCTGATTCATCAGGGGTCAGATAGTTAGATTGTTGGTAATACTCACATAATTGCGTATGAATGCATTTTTCTAAGATTTTTGACAATACTGGGAGCAAAGATTTAGGGCGATAATTAGAAACCAAGGTTAACTCCCCACTTTTATGGATAGGCACTACTCTTGCAGTTTTCCAAAGTTTGGGTATGTATCCAGACACCAAGGATTCGTTAATTAGGGTTGTGACTGGTTTAGCAATTGCCGGTGCACTGAGCTTCAACAGCATTGCTGGGAATTGATCAGGTCCAAACTGGTTTTTAATTTTTAGATTATTAAGGTGTTTCTTAATGACATTGATGGGTACAGGTCTAAAATTGAACTCTTTATTGGGTATTTGCTGATTTAGTGGGGCCTGATCCACAATCATTTGTAGTTTCAGGATGCATGTAATTTATTAGTTTTTCAATCAGGGTGGTGGAGCATCTGACAAAATAACTATTAAAGGCATTTGCTACTTCTAAGGGGAGTTGCAGGGTATGGTTGTCCACATTGACAGTGGGGGGTTGGAAGTGGATTGGAGGATTTTGTAAGTTAATTATGAGTTTCCAAAACTTTCTATGGTTTGATATGTTATTCAGATTTTCACAGAAATATTGGGCCTTGGCCAATTTTGTTTGTTTAGTGCATATATTTCGCCATTGTCTATATACACAGTGATCGTTCATAGAGCCTGTATGCTTGAACTTTGACCACAATGAATCCCGAAACTGGTACATTTGAATGAGGTCAGCTGTGATCCAATTCAAGTGTGCTCCTTTTACTCTCACCTTACGCAGCAGGACATGAAAATTCCAAACTTGTAGGAGTTCATAGAAACATAGATATTGACGGCAGATAAGAGCCATAGGCCCAGCAAGTCTGCCCGACCTTACCTAACAGTATAAACTTATCTAGTTTGTAGGATAGCCTTATGCTTGTCCCATGCATTTTTAAAGTCCCCCACAGTGTTTGTTGCTACTACCTCTTGAGGAAGTTTATTCCATAAATCAATCACTCTTTCTGTAAAGAAGTTCTTCCTCAAATTACTCCTGAATCTACTACCCTTTAGCTTGAGCTCATGACCCCTTGTTCTTGAATTTTCCATTTTATGTAAAATACCCACAGCCTCAGTTTTACTAAACCCTTTAATGTACTTGAAAGTTGCTATCATATCACCTCTTTCCCTTCTCTCCTCTAAGCTATACATATTTAGGTAATTGAGCCTATCCTGATAAGTTTTATTTTTTAGACCATGTTCCATTTTGGTAGCCCTCCTTTGCACAGATTCAAGTTTGTTAATATCCTTCTGAAGATATGGCCTCCAGAACTGCACACAATACTCAAGATGAGGCCTAACTAATGATCTATAAAGTGGCATAAGAACCTTACTATTTCTGCTACAAATACCTCTACCAATACATTCAATAAGTTCAGACTTAAAGAATTCAACTGCAGAGTCTAGATCAGGGATAAAATTTAATCTGTGCCAGGGGAGGTTCTGGGTGTCAATTAGAAAAGATTGAAGATTACATTTTTTGAAGGATCTGGTGATTTTAACCTTGGGAGAGGATTTAGTTGCCTTAATTTTGCGCACGCAGTACACTAAGCAGTGGTCAATGAAATTGTTAGGGAGAACACCTGCCTCCTGGATTCTGTCGGGAGAAGTGGAGAGAATTCAGTCGAGCAGGGTGTGATTTTGGCTTTTGACGTTTATGCGAGTTGGGGAGGAGATTAATTGCGTTAGATGCAAAGATTTAAACAGCGAGCAACAACTATTGTTTTGGAATATATAAGCTGACAGTGGTGCGTAAGGTGTCGATGAAGACTTAATTTGTGTCATACAAACCACCGCTGATTCTCTGAAAAGGTGTGGCCCCCAAAGGATATGTGTGTGTGTTGCTGAACAGTGATACATTTCACTAGAAGCATTTTTGATAATAGAGGTATAATGCAAAAAATTATTCTATTTAAAATTGAAATGCACCCATGCACATTTTAATTTTGACTATTCCATTCCTTTCAACTTTGTTGTGACCCTTTCATGAGAGACAGGGCATTATCAATATATTCTAAATCGTTATATACTGTAGGTATTGTTTAACTGAATCAATAAATATTTTCTTTCACCAGCTTAAAAATATATGTGCATATGTGGGAACACATACCATCCATAATACTGATCCTTGTATCGGAATATAGAATAAGTCTTTGATAATAAAGTTTTATGTCATTATAAACACATCATGAAGTTTTAATGCATTTTAATCTGATGTACATTACTCATAATAAAACATCTAACCACCTCATAATCCAAATTTTGTCTACTATTTATTTAAAGGGACTTGACATCTACAGTAACTGCTGTAGGTTAGTTCCAAGATATATATGTCATCCAAGCATTAAAATACCCCATTTGATCTCTAACTCACTGTAAACATATTACATCTTCCCTGAGTCTCTGGTATACATAATGTCATTCTTTGTCTGTAAATATTTTCATACTGGACATAATTAGTCTGCTTGGTGCTTGATGTACTTTTTTGTTAATATTATGGATAAGGTAAATAGTTGATATTTTTAGTTTTGAATGTATAAGGTATTGATATTCTGAATTTGTATTTATGCATTTATTGACATTATAAGTGTATTTTTTTGATCCCGATATGCTTCATTAGGATTTTTAGGCAGTAAACATCTCTTAATTTTTAATTAAGCTTTAAAAATTGTAGATTTTCTAATTCTCAGAAGAAGAAACACATACTGATTACTTCTCATGACTAACTATGCTACATATCTTTTCCTAACTGACTTTAACAGATAACAACTGTAAAACAATGCTCTAACACAATGATGGTGGCTAGCCAACTTCTCTGTTAACTCAACCTGGATTGGCTCCTCCAAATAAGTCAACTGGTGGGTGGATTTTGGCTATTGAAAAAATATTTGCAGTAAACAAGATGTTAATTTGTTATTAAAATATAAATACTTGGCTGATATGTTATTCTATGTCAAGACAACAAAACTGTCTTGTAATTACAAGGGGCTAGATGGAGTGCAAAAATATAAGCGCTGTTGTGCATTAATATTGCTCGAGTTAAATCAATAGTGCTTCTATTTTTTTATCTCATATTACAAGTGAAAAGCTATATGGTATCACTCCAGTTTATGGGTGTGCTAACATCTGGATGTTGGAAAGGAAGGGTGCGCTAAATCCCTCACATAACAGACTCCTATAAGTTTGAGCTAATGCTTAAGTGCTAAGCACTAAACCATCACCATCACCCAAGTTGTGGAGTTCTTCACTTAGTTATACTAAAGTGTTTAAATGAAAGAGGAATGAAAGGTAGTGAAGTCTCCTGTAATGGAGTTAAGGGCCTGAGCATGACAGGGTAGTGAAAATCCCAGTGTAGTGTAAGTAGCAATAATGTTGCAAGGATAGGGGAGGTTCCAAACTTACCAGGTTATAAGGAGGATTCTGGAATATTCCTGTCTCTTCTGCCTGGGATTTTCAAGGTGAAAGTTTCCTGTGATCAACTTTGCAGTAATGTCCAGATCCAAGAGGACTTCGGCATTGCCACAGCGATTTAGGGAGGCTGCAGGGGTGACCACACGCAGCACAGCACCTGGAAGACAGGAGGAAGAGCTTGAGGATGTGATCCCACCAACACCACGCAAAAGCAGGCCTGTATCCTCAGTCCTGGGCCCTAGGCCCACTACTTCTACGGCTATAGTTAGTGGCTTGCTACCCAGTGAAATACCCCCTGCCACCCCACTGACTGCTCCCCCAGCTATTGCTGGGCCCTCCGGGGCAGCTGCTGGGAGGGCTCCTGCAGCAGAGGACACAGCAGGGGGAGTATTGGCACCCAGTCTGATGCAGGCCTTGGAGGCCGGTGTGGGGGCTCTGACTGCCTCCGGTATGACACCGGAGGCCGCAGCGGCTGTAGTAGGCCTGTTCAAGGCCTTAACGGCTGCGGTACTCCCGGCGGTGGCCTTGCCGCCGGGGGGGGTGAGGCTCTTAGTAATCTGGCCCCAGGGCCGGTTACACAGGGGTCCGGCAATCAATTGGTGGCTCAGGGGGGCCCTGCGGCGCCCGGGCCTAGCTCCGCGAGTGGTCCGGCACCACATTCAGTGGTGGCTCAGTCGGCTTCAATTACTTTAGGGCCTGGCTCCAAGCGCGGCCTACCGCGCGCAACGCCCACTTCCGGTCCGGCGCCTCTGCCGTCTGTAGCGTGTGACGTCACTTCCGGGAGTGACGCGCACAGGCCAGGAGGCTCCGGTTCGGTTGCGGAGCATGGGAGGCAGAGGAAGAGACCGGGCAGAGTGCTGACCGGAGGTGAGTGGGGAGTGCCTGGGCTGGCTGGCTCCGCTGCGCAACGCTCTGCAAAAAGCTTGAGAGGCACAAGAGTGGCATGGATGAGCAGAGGTCCTACCATGGTTAGAGGGGGCTTCAGAGGGGATAGGTCAGTCAGCGCAAGGGGTATTAACATGCGAGGGACCCTTAGGGGGCAATTTGGCACAGGCTATCATAATGTGCATCAGACTCAAGGGGGCATAATTGCTCCAAGGGCACAGATTGCAAATGTGAGTGACGTGGCGATACAGAGTGAGCAGGCAGAGCATAGTATGAACATGAGTAGTGTGAATGCACCTATGGGGGAGATTACTGGTGGTTTAGGGGACGTTAGTAGTGTGGTTAGTGCAGTGCCACAGTGGGTATCTACCCCTGTCGCTGGACACAGTGGGGATGCTGCACTGGTCAGCCTAGGTACTCCCCTCTCCTTTCTCTCCCCCTTCCAGGGCTCGGGACCAGCTACTTCATCAGCTGGGATGGCCAGTACGGTGGAACAAGCGGCGAATCGGCAAGCTGGAGAAGGACCCTCAGGACCAGTGGCAGCGACTTCTGGGACCGGTGAGAACCAATTTTCTTTGTTGCCACACACACTAAGCGCGGTCTCTAGCTCAGAATCAGATTCAGATAGTGGTAGGAAGCTGAGTCTGAACAGTAAGGGGCACAAGCGCATATTCAGGATGCTTAAGCTGCTAGTAGTGGAGAGAGCTCAGAGTAGGAGCGTAGACATATTTGAGCAGTCACAGGCGGCGGCAGGCCAGGGCACAAGCATAGCTGGAGCCATTTCCCCCGCAGTGGTATCGGGCGTGGGGGCACAACAAGGGAGCGTGGTTAGCGCCAGGCAGGTGGCCTTACAGGGGGATTCTTAACCCTGTAAAATCCACTGCCTTCATGCTCACCAAAACAGTTAAAAAGATTAAAGATCACAAATATGTGAATATATTTGAACTGCCTTTGGAGGCCCAGAGGGACAAGGAGCGGAGCGAGGATGGGACGGGCCCCAAAAAAAAAAAAATTTCAGCGACCAGACACATTTGACGAGTGGAGGCGCTGCTTCCGCGTGTTCTCGTCATGCTACATTGAGCAGAGGCCGGAGGCGGCAGGGGATGTCATAAAATACACGGAGATCATTGAGCAAATCTACAATAGATTTGGCGAAGGAGTATGGCGGACATACGATAGCGAGTTCCGCCACAAAATGGTGGGCAATCCGGTCCTTAACTTTGGGGTAAAGGATCTGGATTTGTGGTCCTTGCTCACTCCCAATAAGGTCGGCGGCGTGGCCAGCCGCCTGGGGACGCAAAGAAGCTAGAACGTTGTCAAACGCTGCGGCAGGGAATGCTGGCATTTCAACGAAAAGCAATGCGACAAAGGAGCATCTTGCTCCTTTTGCCACGCATGCATGTATTGTGGCGGCCCCCACTCAGGTTGCGATTGCCCAAAAAGGCGCGAAGGGGGCGGCGGCCGTGGAGCAAATGTAGGGGCTGGATCAAAGGGTGCCAACCCACCCTGAGGCTGGACGCAATTAAGCATTGTCTGGCGGCCTACCCTGACAGGGAGGCCGCAGCCCTGCTGATAGAGGGGATATCGGAGGGTTTCCGAATCCCTACACAGGGCACAGTGGTGGGCTCGGCGTCTCATAGGAACCTGAAGTCTGCGTATGAGATGCTGAATGAGGTCTGTAAGAAGCTCGATAAGGAGCTCTCTCTAGGAAGGTTTGCTGGACCATTTGAGGCGCCGCCAATATAGGGATTGGTCATATCACCGCTGGGGGTGGTTCCCAAAAAGGACCCTGGAAAATTTCACCTCATCCAGCACCTATCATACCCAAGGGGCGGTTCTGTGAACAATGCTATTGACCCGGCGATCAGCTCGGTGTCTTACCAGTCGTTCGACCAAGCCCTGGAGCTCGTCAGAGCGGCAGGACCGGCCGCTCTGATGGCCAAATTGGACATTGAGTCCGCCTTCCGCTTGCTGCCAATACATCCCACTTCCTTCAGGTTAATGGGTTGCAAGTTCGAAGGTTATTACTACGTCGACAAATGTTTGCCCATGGGCTGTTCAGTGTCGTGTGCATACTTTGAGGCATTCAGTACGTTCCTCCACTGGGCAATTGCGATGGCAGCTCACGTGGGGGCGGTTGCGCACTATCTTGACAACTTCCTGCTGGTTGGCATTGCTGACATGCAGGAATTTGCCCAACTTATGATAGTGATGCGCTGATTGATGGTGGAATTCGGAGTTCTGCTGGCGGAAGACAAGACCCAAGGGCCTTGCACGAGGCTCACTTTTTTGGGGATTGAGATCGACACTGCTGAAAGGCTCTGTCGTCTCCCTGTGGACAAGGTGTGAGCCATGCTTACGGCAGTACGGAAGGCGATGGCGGCACCATCCATGCACATAAAGGAGCTACAATCGTTACTAGGCCTCCTCAACTTTGCATGCAAGGTGATACCTATGGGTTGCGCATTTAACAGGAGGATGGAGGCCAAGTTTTCCGGTCCTCTACGGGCCCGAGTCATAAAGGTGTCCGAGGAGATGAGGGAGGACCTCCGTGTTTGGGAGAGTTTCCTCACAGACTTTAACGGGACCTTGCTGTGGAGGGCGCCAAGGGCATCAAGCCAGGCAGCTCACCTCTTCACGGACGCAGCCGGGGCATATGGCTACGGGGCTTACCTCGAAGGTCAGTGGAGCGTGGAACCATGGCCAGAGGCATGGGCACAGGCAGGGATGACTAGGAACCTGACACTGTTGGAACTCTTTCCAATCGTGGTGGTGATTGAATTGTGGGGACGGGTTCTAAAAGACAGGTTCATTGTGTTCTGGACGTATAATGCTAGCGTCGTCTTTGCCATTAACAGGCTATCTGCGTCGTCACCGGTGGTAGTACACTATATTCGTCACCTGGTGCTTCGTTGCTTGCAGCATAACATTCATTTTGAGGCGCGGCATGTCCCAGGGATTCTCTGTCGAGGTTCCAGTGGGAGCAGTTCCGCAGGTTGGTGCCGAATGCTGAGGCACAAGGCTTACCCTGTCCTCCTTCTATTTGGCAGGTGGCGGGGATTGGGATTCCATTCGGCAATTAGTGCAGGCCACGTTAGCCCCAAGCACTTAGAGAGCTTACGCACAGCATTGGGGTGAGTGGATAGAATATTGCTCAGCGCACGGCGTTAGCTTGCAAGAAGTCCCTAGGGAATTGTTTCTCGGTTGGCTGGCCAGGTGGCAGCGACGAGGGACGTCCAAAGGGGCGATATCCATGAAAATAGCGGCCATATCCTTTTTCTGCAACCTGTTGGAGTATTCCAACGTGACAAGAAATTTCTTGGTACGGCAGGTAGTGAAAGGATGGGGCAGGCTGGAAGCTTTTAAGCTTGTGGAACAACAAGAGAAAATTTCATAAAACACTGTCAATCCCTAAGGGATTGGGTGATAAGAGCTATGAATGTTTAGGATCATAATAAAAAGTACATAATAAAAACTACTACACTTATTAAAAAACTACTGCACTTATTAAAAAAGAGTTTGCGGGACATTTCTTTCAAGAGACATATTCCATAAAACATTCTAAGATCATTATTTTAAAAAACATTTCTCAGTCATTATTTAAAATCAGTTCTCTAAACTTAAAAAACAGCAAGATATTTAAAAGATTTATAAGATGATTAAGAAATTTTTGGCTGATTACATTTTTTTTTAAGATGATTAAAAAGTTTTTCATATATGAACCTATCACAAGGGTGGGTGTTTGAGGATATTTGGACCTATGTTTTGTGTTCTATACTCCATGTTTGGACCTATGTTTTGTGTTCTATACTCCATTTCCTAAAATTCTAGATACATCTAAAACTCCATTTTGGGCTTCATGATATAGAAGTTGTATCAGATATAGAGGCCTTCATAAGTTTCAGGTTAGGACCTTCTAAACATTCTAAGATTCCTAAGGCTGGGATTTCTGATTCACTTGTTGAAATTAAAGATATAGTAAGGTCCTCTTTATTGTTCAGGCCTTTAGGGTACAGACAGTTCAAGGAGAATATCCATTTGGATTCATATAGGAGCAATTTCTGTTCATGATTCCCTCCTCTCCAATTTTTGCTGACTTTCACTTCCACAGAATCTCATATCTTTGAGATTTCCTCCATGTTTCATAGTAAAGTGTTTGTACAGTGCTGTTTCTGTGCTATTTCTCTCTATGCACAGTATGTGCTCTCTCATTCTATCTTTGAGTTGTCTGGAGGTTTGTCCCACATATTGTAATCTGCATGGACACTCAATAAGATATATAACATTCTGATCACAACATCTTATCAGGTCATTAATTACAAATTTCTCTTTACTGTGTTGGGACGAAAAGGAATTCGTTTTCCAGCCATTTTTACAGGCCTTGCAATTAGGGAAAGGGAAGAAACCCTTTATCCTTTTGTTATTTTGATCCACCACACTCCCTCTTTTTTGTTTGGGAATGCTGGGAGCCAGTCTGTTCTTTAAATGGTTGGTTTTTCTATAAATAAATATGGGGTGTGGGGGTTAATCTTTCCCCTATAATGTCGTCTTCCTTTAATAATGCCCAGTGTTTTTTGTAGATTTTCTCTATAATCTGTTTGTTTGCGCAATATTCTGTGATGAAAGGAACTTTGATGATATCTTCAGATGGTGCTTTCTTCTCTTTAATCTTGTATTTAAGAAGGTTTTTTCTGTCGATTGTCTTAACCTCTTCGATCTTGTCATCTAGAAATGTCTCTTTATATCCCCTCTCAATGAACCTCCGTTTTAACACAGAAAAGATGACAAGATAAAAAAAAAAATGTTTTATACATCTATGGAATATGTTTTATATATTTACACGTTTCTAATAGCAATATTTTGTATACTCTTTTACACACTTATGGAATATATTTTTACTAGAAATATTTTGTATACTCTTTTAAAAAATTAATTGTCAGGTAGACACTTAAGGATCACTCTCAGAGTTACTATTTTATATACCCAGACTCTATTAGAATATATAACACTCCCCAATGATTTCAGAACTAAGTATCGATACACCGAAGGGAGAATAAATTTCCGTCCCCTAGTACATCAGGTTTATCACTAACAGTATTGAATAGGAAATGGATTAGACCCTAGCAAAAGTGCTAGTAAAGAATTGGGCTTATCTAACACTATAAACACATTGCCTAATGAAGGGATATAGTTACCTCTATTCTCTTAAAATCATCACTGGTATTAGACTAAGTTTCTATAAACTAATCAAAACGTGAACCTATATAATAATACTCAGCGCAATATCACATTTCTTTAGTCTACAATACGTAGAAAACCAAAAGCAGAATTCCACTCCATAAGAACCGGATATATTTAGAGATCATAATAATAGCAACCGGAAGCACTAGGAGCACTAGTGAGATCGAGAAACCGGAAATGGAATTCTGCTTTCGAATAACTATGAAAGTCCATAAACTTACAAATGTAAGAATGCAAATAACTACATAAATTTGGGTGACTATTAATATAGGAGTCAACATGACATTTTTAGAGCTAATCTATTACATCACCATATGAATTAGAAGTATATTTATAGTAACAGAGAAACTAGAAGTCACACGAAGGTACACCGGAAACAGTTAGGGGCAGACCCGGAAGCTATTCTTTGTCTGCAAACGTTAGGATTCAGAGTTAAAAATGAGAAGTACATAGATAGCGAAACCAGAAGTTTAACACCGGAAACATTTAGAAACAGATCTGGTAGTTAAATCTTGCCTGGAAATTAGAATGACAATCACAATGAGGAACCAAAAGTATTGAGTTAGCGAAACCGGAAGTTATACGCAGTAACACAGGAAGTAGTTGAAGAAAAATCCGGAAGTTAATCTTTGCCTGTATACGTTAGGACTCATATTTTGAAAATAAATAAATAAATCCTCTAAGCAAAACTTACCACTGTACAATTCTATTGAGAGGACTATACTAAATCTACCATTCATAACCTATCAGTGTATAACACTTTGTCGTCTCTCACTGTATAACAATTTTTTATCCATCAGTGTATATACTTTTTTGCCCATACCCATAAGGCCAGGAACCGGAAGTGGGCGTGGCCCACCTCTTTGGCGCCCAAACACACTTGTTTGGCTCCCAATCATCTCACTATTTGACCCTATATATTCTGATATGCTTGCTCAAATAATTAGTCTTGATAAAGGCCAGGAGACTAAGGCCGAAACGCGTTGACAGATTTGAGTAAGCACATTACCTATATATGAACATATTAGTTGATGTTTTTTATAGTATTGTTTGTTTCTTTTTTTCACAGGTTTTATAGCTGTTTTTTATGAACCCTTTTTTTTTTCAATTGATTTCAGCACTCCATAATGTCACTATAGAAGAACATTGGGGATATATGATTATCATAACCATTTGATTTCTTTTGGGATATTTTTGTGGAATCCCTATATACATTTTTTCACACAAAATCTTTCGTTGTTTCACATTTTTTGGTCCACATTTATCACGAGTACACTTTTTACTATTTTTTATATTTTTTTCAATTTTTCCACAACTTTTTCAACGTTTCTTCAACAAATTTTTTAACATCTTTCAACACATTTTTTCATGACGTTTTGCCACATCGCAGAGCTCTCTTTCATTTTTATGGTTTTCCCCACTGACTTTGGACATAAACTCAGCACCAACTGGATGAACATTATCAGATCTGTCTAGAATTTGAAACCAATCTTGGACCACCATTTAACAGTGTTATTCTTTGTTTTTATGCATTGTACCTATTTTATATCTCTGTATTCATTTTGTATATATTTTAAGTTTTGTCACATGGATCCATGATATTGAATATATGTATTTTGCCACATTTTCATTTTTGTCTTGTATTAAAATAGATACTTATATCGTAATCTACTATATCTTATCTTAATTCATTTTATCTTATTATAACATATTTTACATAACAAGGTAACTGTTTTTAACTAACGATACTATATATTCACCTTAACCTCAGCCTGTATTGGCGCTTCCCTCTATTTTTCGTTACTTGTTATTAAATTTATTAACCCCTAATCTAATCCTCCTACACCGCCGCCACCTATATTAAATATATTAACCCCTCAACCTAAGTCTAACCCTAACACCCCTAACATAATTATTATTTAAATAAATGTAAATAATATTAATATTATTAACTAAATTATTCCTATTTAAAACTAAATACTTACCTATAAAGTAAACCCTATAATAGCTACAATATAATTAATAATTACATTGTAGCTATTTTAGGGTTTATATTTATTTTACAGGTAACTTTGTATTTATTTTAAAGGGACAGTAAAGTCAAAAATAAAATTGCATGATTCAGATAGGGCATGCAATTTTAAACAACTTTCCTATTTACTTTTATCATCAAATTTGCTTTGTTCCCTTGGTGGTATTTTTGAAAAGCTAAACCAAGCTAGGCTCAAACTGATTTCTAAACAGTTGAAAACTGCCTCCTAGCTCAGAGCATTTTGAAAGTTTTTCAGTTAGACTGTGCTAGTTCACATGTGTCATATAGATACACATTGTGCTCACTCCTGTGAAGTTATTTAGGAGTCTTCACTGATTGACTACACTGCATGTCTGTCAAAGGCACTTAGATAAGGAGGCTGTCTGCAAAGGCTTAGATACAAGGTAATCACAGAGGTAAAAAGTACATTAATATAACTGTGTTGGTTATACAAAAACGGGGAATGGGTAATAAAGGGATTATCTATATTTTTAAATAAGAAATTTTTTGGTGTAGACTGTCCCTTTAACTAGGTACAATAGCTATTAAATAGTTAATAACTATTTAATAGCTACCTAGTTCAAATAATTACAAAATTACCTGTAAAATAAATCCTAACCTAAGTTACAAATATACCTAACACTGCCCTATCAATAAATGAATGAAATAAACTACAAATATCTAAACTAAAATACAATTAAATACACTAAACTATATTACAAAAAACCAACACTAAATTACAAAAAATAAGATTACAAGAATTTTAAGCTAATTACACCTAATCTAAGCCCCCATATAAAATAAAAAAGCCCCCAAAATAAAAAAAATTCCCTACCCTAAACTAAATTAAAAAAGTAATCAGCTCTATTACCAGCCCTTAAAAGGGCCTTTTGCGGGGCATTGCCCCAAAGTAATCAGCTCTTTTACCTGTAAAAAAAAGAACTGCCCCCCACCCCATTACAACCCACCACCCACACACCCCTACTCTAAAACCCACCTTACCTGTCCTGAAGACCTGCGGAGGAGGTTCTGTTCCAGACGAAGAAGTCTTCTTCCAGGCAGCGACCTCTTCTTCTTCCAGTAACCAGCCGGCGCGGAGAGGAGGAGTTGAAGACCGATGACCGCGGAGCTGAAGACCGTTCACTCTGAAACTGAAGACCGGCGATGCTGGAACTGAAGATCGGCGAAGCTGGAACTGAAGACCGGAGCCATGGAGCGTGGAGGATCCTCTTCATACGATCTCTGCCGTACAATGAATAGGAATTCAAGGTACGCGATTAAAAATGGCATCCCTTGGGGGCGGAGTCTAGCCACGCTAGAAGATGGCAGCTTGCTAGAAGGGCTCCTGTCTTCCAGACTGAAAGAAAGCTCAATTTGATGGCATAAACCCCTAATTTCTTATCCTCTCTACCCCTAAAGCTCCCACCTCAGGATAGACTCTGCTTATGTGGCTCCTGATCTAAATATTCATACGAGTGGAGGGGAGCTCTGATTGCGGCCTGGGTGAGCAAAGGCTTACGGCGCTCAGGCGAGAGTCAATTTCACCGCAGCTATTGCAAGACAGAGGTGAGCTGTGACCCGGATTGGAGTATATTCGCTGACCGCACCGCTCAAAAGTTAACACCGGGAGACACGGAGGTGATTCACAGCTGCCGCATATACTCTGACTGTAACAGATGAGACTGCCATATTCACACGCGAGCTACCGGAGCGCTCCTCTGATGCAGTAAGTTAAAGGGCAGAAGAGCTTTTTTGCAACCGCTCCTAGAAGCTAAAAAATAACTAAATTGTATACATAAACTTAGGACTGCAAGCCATCAGTAGGAATTGAAGAACAATCCCCAGGCGTAACATTATTTTTATTAACTGCGACACAGGGAACAGTGAGTGAAGGGGGAAAAATAACACCTCCTTACTACAGTGAAAGGTACTCCACTTCAGTTTACTAAAAGAGTTTAGACGGTGAGCACAAAAGGCAGGGTCTGCTCTGTTTCTGCTGGGGCCTGCCCTCTCTACCTCCCTTATACTCAGCCTACCAAATAACACTTTATACCAATATTTTTTACTGTGCCGCTTGCCTGCGACTGATTTATCTACAATCAAAAGGCCAGCTGACAGATTTCCCTGGTGGCTTCAATAATGAGAGTCAGAGGTCTTTAACACTAACCTCATCATCTTGCCTAGCTAAGAAACTTCATTTCAGATCCATCGATATAAATAGAGAGTCACACATCAGTTTCAGTGCTGCAGCATGAAAGACTGGGGGATGCCTTGCAAGAGGCAGAATAAAGGAGATAAAACACCTTCCTCTAAGACCCTCAATCAGTACCTGGTGCCCAAGGAATCACTCACTCTAAACAGAGAAGATCAATCAGATTCAATGGCCTCTAAGGCAGTGTCAAGCGACATAGATGCACCAGACTTTAGCTCCTTTATTACAAAAAAAGACTTATCCCATTTGTCTTCCAAAGATGACATTAAAGTTGTGCTCCATGAAATGAGGACTCTTTTTGGAAATCTACAAAAGGATCTGGGAGCAATGGAAAAAAGAGTTGTCGCACTGGAAACAAATCATACGGCTTTAAGTACTGAAGTTCAAAATAACACAACTGGCATTCAGGAAGTGGATAACAGAGTATATCAGCTCTCTGAAAAGCTGGAGGACCTGGAGAACTAGACCCGCAGAAATAATCTTAGAATCAGAGGAGTTGCTGAGACCATTTTCCCCCCCAGCTATAGAGGGGTACCTCCAGGCCCTATTTAGAATAATTAAGGATAACCCCTCTGGCGAAGACATCCAGATAGAGAGGGCTCACAGAGCCCTGATGCCTAGACCTCCTCCTAAAGCCCCGCCACGAGACATAATTGTTAAATTTCTTAAATACAAAGATAAAGAAGACCTTCTGAGATGTGCGAGAGCAAAACAACCAATTATGCATGCAGGAGAGGAAATACAGCTATACACAGATCTCTCTCCCATCACTCTCCAGAAGAGAAGGGAACTGTCTACTGTTACCAACATCCTGAAACTGCACAAGATACAATATAGATGGGGGTTCCCGGTCTCATTAATAGCCTCAGCCAATAATAAAACAGCTATCTATCGCCCTGGAGCAGACCTCAACCTATTCTATAAGGAACTCTCAATCCCAAAATTTCCTGAAGGATGTACCTCTTTGTCTGGCGACAACAACATCCAGGCCTCCTCATCATCATTATCCTTAAGGACCTCCTCAACCCCTGGCTCACTTCCTCCTCCCTTGTCAGCGAAGCTGTCTAAGTTTAGAGCATAAATCTGAGTGTTTGCTCCTCCTTTGTAGAGCAGGCGGTGGACAATCTGTCCTGTTGCAGCTCTGAAATCAACTTATCTCAACACCAGACTCTTGGACACAGTGTGGTGGAGGGAGATGTACTGCACTCGCTGGACCATACACACTATATTGTATCCTTTTTTGTGGCTCCACTCCTTGAGCCTATGGCGGCGGCCGGAACTGTCCTGTTCTCTAGTTCTTTCTAATTGTATTGCATTGATATTGTAAAATGTTTTGCTTTTTACCATGTGTGCATTTCTCTCCCCTATTCAGGTTCTCTGCTATGAAGAAGGGATGGGAGGAGTTTAAGTTTAGCAGAATAATAACACAGTTATTAGAGGTTTTTCATTGTTTGAAATGTTGTTGAAATTGAATTGTTGATTTTTTGCCTATACTTCTGTTGGGGCAGACTCTCCTCCTATCACTTCCCTGACGCTTGGCACAAACATTTGCTCTCATCCCTTCACTATTTGCAATCTCCATAGATTGACAGTGCAACCTCCTCACCTATATAATAACCCAAACCTCTCATGATTAGTGTCCCTCCCCCTATTCTAAATTACTAGTCACCAGCGTACCACATCACAAGGGCCCC
This sequence comes from Bombina bombina, assembly GCF_027579735.1. Lineage (NCBI taxonomy): Eukaryota > Metazoa > Chordata > Amphibia > Anura > Bombinatoridae > Bombina > Bombina bombina. Next base: position 498,492,889 of record NC_069503.1, on the reverse strand, counting down.
TAAAGAGGACCCCTCAGTCCGAACATACCCCATTTTTGCTACCCTTTCACAAGACAAGGGTACTTGCTCCTCTCTTGGAGTTCTACCTTTCTGCTTCCTCTACTCCCTCTTGTTTCCCCCTTCTCCACTCTCTTTAAGATTCTACTCAGTTCTTTATTGCTTCTGCGCTTCTCTTCATTAACGGTTTTTCTACTTTTCTAATCCTATTTCTTTTTTTCTTTTTTTTTCTTTGTTTTCCTTGAACTTTCCCCCCCCCACCCATGATGCAGCACAGTAGATTTGGAGAGCACTCTCTTAGACTGACCTCCATAAATGCAAAGGGCCTTAATAGCCCGGGCAAACGCTCGATCGCTCTCCGTGAACTAAACAAATTGAAAAGCCAAAGTATTCTAATACAGGAAACTCACTTTCAGAAGGGGAGAGAACCGCACTGGATCCCTAAGCACTTTTCCATTTCTATTTTCGCCTCTGGCCCCAATAAAAAAAAGGGGAGTGGGGATTCTCATCCATAAAATACTCCCCATACAAATTACTCATATTACCAAAGACCCAAAAGGATGCTTCATTCTCTTAGTGGGCAATCTACACGGCCAACCCCTTACCATCTTAAATGCATATGCACCTAATACTAACCAGGATATATTCCTTAAACATGTACTGAACCTCCTATTAGATAATGCTAGGGGAGTGGTTTTTCTGACCGGTGATCTTAACCTCAGCATTAATTCACTAATGGACACCTCGAGGGGAACCTCGAGTGTGCCTAGCTCAGTCCTTAGGAAAACCAGATCAGCCCTTGCCACACACGCCCTACATGACGTATGGAGAACCCTACACCCTAATGACAGGGACTATACCTTTTTTTCTGCACCACACAATAGTTACTCTAGAATCGACTACGTCATGACTGACTCACATGGACTATCCCTTATCTCCCAATGTGAAATTGGTAACATCACATGGTCTGACCACGCTCCTGTTACATGCTCCATTCTTTGGCCTGACCTCCCAATCATAAGTAAAAGCTGGAGACTTGATGAATCCCTTTTAGAAGATCCGCTTATTCTGAATGAGGTAGAGAAGGCCCTATCTGAATACTTTTTACTTAATGCAAACACATCATCATCCCCTATATGGGAATGGGAAGCACATAAATCGGTGATTCGAGGAGTGTTCATAAAACATAGTATTAGACTGGCAAAACAAGCCAAAATTTACCACACAAATTTACTAGAAAAGATTAGCACCCTAGAGAACACCCATAAACAAGATCCCTCTAACGCTGCCTGTAGGCAGGAGCTGATGTCCACAAGGGCAGAACTCAAACAATACCTTATAAAGCAACACCAGCGAACGGCCTTACGCCTTAAGCAATATTTCTTTGAGGGTGGGAATAAACCAGGCAAGGTGCTTGCGAGAACCCTTCGGAGGAGACAATTGACTTCATATATCCATGCCCTACACTCCACAGATGGTAAGGTAGTTCACAGTAGTAAATTGATAGCTTCTACTTTCAGGGACTATTATATGACATTATATAACGTCACTTCCTCATCCCAGTCACATGAAGTAGAGCCCGACCTCAGAGAACACTTGGATAAATATTTTAATAATCTTGACCTTCCCACATTGACTGACAGTGAGAGGGAGAATCTTGCATCCAATATCACCCCAGAGGAACTTCAACAGGCTTTAAAAGATACCCCAGCGGGCAAATGCCCAGGGCCAGATGGATTTACTCCAAATTATTATAAGATATTTAGTACCCAGCTGTCCTCTCATATGCTACAACTATTCAACAATTTGCGTTCCACCCCAGTCCTATCTAGGTCTCTCCTAGAGGCCCACATCACCGTTATCCCTAAGCTCGGTAAGCCAGCCACTCATCCTGAAAACTTTAGACCTATATCCCTCATTAATTCGGATGTAAAACTGTTGGCTAAAGTTCTAGCTAACAGACTGAACAAATTTTTGCCTAGATTGATAGCTTCCGACCAAGTAGGTTTTGTCCCGGGAAGAGAGGCCCGGGATAATACCATAAAAATTATACATCTTATAAATCATGCGAAAACGACAGGCACACCCCTGGTCCTCCTGGCGACTGATGCGGAGAAGACCTTCGACCGAGTTCGGTGGTCTTTTCTGCAAAGGTCTATGTTGGAAATGGGCTTCCCTGAGCCTTTTCTGAATATGACAATGGCGCTGTACTCCCACCCCAATGCTAAAATTAGAACTAATGGGGTTCTCTCGGACTCGTTTGACATACGAAACGGCACTAGGCAGGGGTGCCCCCTTTCCCCCCTCCTCTTTGCCATCTCCATGGAGGTTCTGGCTCAGAGAATTAGAAACAACACCGAGATTAAGGGCATGCAGATAGGGGACCAAGAGCATAAACAAGCTCTTTATGCAGATGATGCGCTGTTTACACTGACAGAAGCCGACACCTCTGTACCTGCTTTACTCACAGAACTGAGTGATTATGGCAAAATCTCTAACTTTCAGGTGAACCTCTCCAAGTCTGAACTCCTCAACATTAATTCTAATCCAAGCTCCATAAACCATTTGAGTAAGACACATAACATCCCCATTGCGCAACATAAAATAAAATACTTAGGCATATTTCTCTCCACCAACACACCCGACCTTATTAAACTCAATTATAATGCTTTAAGAGATGACATAGTCCGAGACCTTTCATCCTGGAAAAGCAAAAAGCTATCTTGGCTTGGGAGAATTGGAGTGCTCAAAATGAACATCCTGCCCCGTATTTTGTATCTTCTCCAGGCTCTCCCCATATCACTCCCTGAAGGGTATATTCCACATCTGCAAAAAGCATTTGAACAGTATGTATGGGCTGGGGCCAGACCCAGAATCCCTAGGAAAACTATGTATCTATCAAGAGATGAGGGGGGGCTGGGAGTGCCTTGTTTGGAAAGATACAAACAAGCAATTTCCCTACAACATATGGTGGAATGGGCCCACAACCCTAAGGACAAGACATGGATTAATATTGACGGACAAATACTCAAATTGAACAACATTGCTACACTAGGGTGGACGTCACATCAATTCAGACCCAAATTAATTAGTAACTACCTTATTACAACTAACGTTCTGAAAGACTGGGATAGGATACTGGCTACAACTATTCACATATCCTCTAGAGATGCCCCTCTTACACCCATCATAGAGCATACTGACCTCCCATTCTGTAGATTAGGTTTTGCTAAACTACAACCATACAGCTTCCGCACAGGTACGATATCATGAATATGCTAAAGATGGTATTTCAAAAAAGCAGTTATAACAATAAATATGTCAATAATGAAGAATTTTGATTACATAATTCTATACATAGCCTCAAACTACTTCTAATTTTTTATTAATGTCTGGACTTGACTATTTATAATCTAGTCCAATATTGCAACATAATAAAATTTAGTAGATATGATGTATAAAAAATCTCACAAAAAAATCTCTCAAAAATCCCTTTTTTGGGGAAAAAAAGAGATTTTTTGTGAGATTTTTTATACATCATATCTACTAAATTTTATTATATTGTAATATTGGACTAGATTATAAATAGTCAAGTCCAGACATTAATAAAAATTTTGAAGTAGTTTGAGGCTATGTATAGAATTATGTAATCAAAATTCTTCATTATTGACATATTTATTGTTATAACTGCTTTTTTGAAATACCATCTTTAGCATATTCATGCTTATATGGCTTTTCTATGTATACATTTAAAGCTTAATAATGAGAATTTGCAATAATGTTTTTTCATTTCATTTTTCATTGTTTTTATTAATTTTCTTATTATTTGTTTTATCAATTGTAATTGCATATTGTTTCATTATTCTTTAATTCTTTGTGATGCACCATTTACACCTAGGTATTCGATTGTGAAGGTGTGATTTGGCCTGTAAAACTGTGATTGACCAGGAGACAGTTAAATGGTGCATCACACAGGTGGGGAGTTATCCTATGATTAAGTGCTGAACAGCACGAAACATGTTAGGACTCCGCTCCCCCCTCCATCTGTGATTTTTGCTTTTGTGCTGTGCTCTGTTGTCCTGCACTGTACACGTTTTTTTGCTTTTTAAATGTGAGAATAAAGGTTTGGATTTTATTCTATTATCCTGGAGTGCTGCTTCCTTCTGATTCCTGTTCCATGAAGTTTGCTCGACTTCTCTCTAAGCTGGCACCCCGCCATCAGTGCATTTGTATCTGCCGACTTTTGAGGGCTGTAATTGGCTAGCACCTCACACACCTCCTGGGCTGTAGCTACGTAACATCCTGTATACTTATTTTGCAGGTAGTTTAGGGAGTTACGGTGCTCCAATACTCAGCGTAAGGCTTACTACGCCTGCATTTTGTGACTTACGCTGTATATTGGATACCAAACTGAGCTGGTTTGGTATATCACTCTATGGGCCAAAAAACTACGGCCGAAGCGTAAAATATACGAGCGTAACTTCTATGTTACGCCGTATATAGGATACCAAACCAGTGCAAAATCTGCATATCGGATCGGGCCCCTAGAGTGAGTTTAGAGAACGTATGAAAGAACATAGAAGGGACATACTCAATGAGAAAATGAAAGATAGTGGTGTGGCACATTACTTTTATGAGTGTCATGACAGCAGTGTTGAGGGACTTAGATTCATGGGGGTCCATTTATTAATGTGCGGATAGACATGATCCGATATAGCGGATTATGTCCACTGCTCATCGATAAATGCAGACAGCATACGCTGTCGGCATTTATCATTGCACCAGAACTGCTGGTGCAACACCACACCCTGCAGGTTTGCGGCGCCAATCGGCCGCTAGCAGGGGGTGTCAATCAACCCAATCGCATTCGATGGGCGGATTGCTGTCCGCCACCTCAGAGGCGGTGGACGAGTTAAGGAGCAGCGGTCTTAGGACCGCTGCTTCTTAACTTCCGCTTCAGCTGTAACTGAAGCGAAGTGGGTCGGAGGCAGCGTCCGCTGCTTCTTGAATAGGCCCCATGGGCTTAGAATTGATTGATATCTCTGAGAGAGGGGGAGACTGGGACAACCTACTCCTTAGCTCAGAGTGCAAATGGATCTATAATATGAATTCATTACAACTAGAGGGGTAAATGAAGAGCATAATGATGCTCCTTTTTTGGTTTAATGATACCAAGATCCCTGTTTTATATCTGCTAGCTTTAAAATTATAAGCCTTATATTTCATGCAGGTAATAAACACATAGATAAAGTAAGCTTGCTCTTATGTATTGATAATAAATTTTGATTTGCAAAAGTGTGTTACTTGCCAATTTTGGTATTGTTTATATGCAGAATTCCACTTTTAAAATGATAAGCCTTATATTTGATGCAAGTAATAAATACATAGATAAAGTAAGCATGCTCAAATGTATTGATAATACATTTTGACTTGCAAAATGTTGTTACTTGCTTATTTTGGTGTTTTATATCTGCCAGCTTTTTAAATTATAAGCCTATAATTTGATGCAGGTAATAAACACATAGATAAAGTAATCTTGCTTCTATGTATTGATAAGAATTGTTGATTTGCAAAAGTTTGTTACTTGCTTATTTTGGTGTTGTATGTATGCAGAATCCTACTGTTAAAATTTTTAATTGGGGGTTGCTATTCTCGACCACTGTGATTGTATTTAAACAGTTAATATTATGGTGCTACACTTAGGGCAATCAAGAGTTAATACACCCGTTGCATGTATAAATAAAGGCAAAGGAATGATACAGACATCAACTAGTCATGCCTGATGAAGCCCTGAGAGTGATCAGCTGTGGGCTGAAACACGTGTAGCTGGATAGACACACTATGAGCAACTAAATAGTGTGTACATTTTCTGTTCACTGAACCCATTCCTCTCCTCTGATTGAAGGGACACTTTCTACTTGAACTGTATTTGTACCAATATTCATACAGCATGAATTTGCATCATGTTTTTCCTGATTATGGGACACCAGTCTTGGACAAAAGCAGCAGCAACACCCAGCCAGTGGCATCACCAATTGGAGGCAGACACACAGAGTCAGTGTGGTTTGGAAAAAGCCAGTCCTGCCTTAAGGGGTAAGAAGACCTGCATATTAACATATACCAAGTCAGAGCTAGTAAGTCCCTGCGGAAGATCTGGTGTTCCGGTGAGCTTGATCTCTAGGAGGACCGCTGGTCTGTTTACATGCTGCAGTGATTATACTGTGAATATAATTATACTGTGAATTCCCTGTCACTAAGAAGAGAGGCTTACTTAGCCATGTTTTATTACACTTATATGAACTGCAACATGTTGTGGAACATTCTTCACTATTCCAGGTGGAACTTTAACACATTGCTGATTACGTTGTGCCACATTACATGGCTATGATATATTTTAAGTTGCAACATTTATACCGGTAACATTTATTCAGGGATCCCTGATATAGGCTCAGTTGAATGTGTTTGTTTTTTATTGCCCTAATAAATATTCATTTGATTTATCTCAATATGAGTGTGATGTATATGCTGATTTGTTCTTAAAGGGACGGTGTCTGTACTTTTGTATTTGATTGGCTTAATAGGGGGTTGCAGGATTGGGTTTAGTGCTCTCTTTGATCAATTATATTATATAAAATTCCTGCACCAGGATCACCACAATTAATTATACAAGTGGTGCCCTGTCCCTAGCCACCCATATCCCCACTATCTGGTCATAGATTAAATATAAGGGCTGTACCGAAAGTAATGCAAAATTGGGCATAACGTTTTTTCTTAACTGATGTAAGTTGTTCAAATTGCACATGTTGTTGGAGTAACTCTTCCTCTATACAAAGGTACTACTCAACAAAGTCTTCATTACAAGCAATACATTTGTGCCATCATTGAACCCAACTCTTAAATACTTTTTTAAAAAATTCAGGTGTGTCCACTTCTTCCCAGCCAGTTTCATCTTGTCTGTGTCCCTGAAGACTGTCCTTCATTGGACTAAACAGGTAGAAGTCCCACATTTCATTTCCTGTCACCAGATCGGAAAAAAAAAAACGCGTCTTCATTGGCTTCAAATGCTTCAAGCAGATCAGAGCAGATCTACCCTTCTCTCTGACAAAATCGTGTGTCAACTGCCGAGGTACACATTTCGCACAAACTTTCTGATACCCTAAGTTTCCCACCATCTTCTGTATGGCATTGTGACCACAGTTCATTTGTGCAGCAAGCTCACAGATTGTGAAACGTCTGTCCCAGCGAATCAGCTCATCCACTCGCTGATGGTTCGTGTCAGTGGTCGCAGTTGATGGTCTCCCACTGTCTTCAATGCTGGTTTCCCCTTCTGTAAACTTCTCCACCCACCTGTGCACATTGCTCTTGTCCATGCTCTTGTTTCTTCTCTGTACACATTCTGTAGCCTTCTGTGGATGTCAGACAGCCTGAACCCCCTCCTTCATCAAGAACTCAATAACAGCACATTGCTTCTGCTTGGAATCCATTATTCACCTGCAAATATTCTGAAAGAGGAAGAGTCACTCCAACAACATGTGCACTTTAAATGACCTATATCCGTTAATAAAAAAGTGATGTCCACGTTTGCATTACTTTTGGTACAGCCCTTATATATATATATATATACACTCACACACATTTTTATACACATATATATGTACATAAATATAAATACACACACATACACATTTATGTTCTTCTCATTCTCACAACTTATTAAGGATAATTAGAACTTGAATTCCTTATTTCCATATATTTTTTAATAAGCTTTGTTATGCAAACTATCAAGTGATAATGGTTTACTTCATGAGGTAGATTTAACAAGCAGCAGATGCTGCTTTCTACCCCCAAAGTTTTCCAGCTCGACGGAAACCAAAGAAGCAGCGGTCTGCAATCATCCCGAAGGTGGCGGACTTCAATCATCCCGATCTGAATGATTTGCACCCCCTGCTAGTGGCCGATTGGCCGCGAATGTGCAGGGGCAGCATTGCACAAGCATTTCACAAGAAATGCTTGTGCAATGTTAAATGCTGACAGCGTATGTCCGCCCAGCATTTAATAAATTGCCCCCTACGTCTCCAAAAGAGGAACATTTTTTCAGCTGCATTTTAGGTTGCGCTTGAGGACAACACTTAACTCCCCATTTGTAATATGTTCGCTAATAGGGCTCCCTGCACTCTCCATTAGGACATGCAAAACATTACCCACATTTTTTTACCATTAACTTGCAATGCTAGATTGTGAGTTATTCTTTGGACTATCAATTTTGTTTCTTCTGGTTCCTGAATCCGGCTTGCCTCCTGACTTCTCTTTTGGATCTGCCTTGGATTTGATGAAGCATTGGACAGCTTCTCCGGTATTCTGAATTTTGCCTGTTTTCTAGACTTCTCTTATGGATTCTCACTGTGTTTGGTAACTGATCGGACTGATTCCTGGTATCTGACCCTTGGCATGTCTTCTGACTTCTCTATGGTAACCAGCCTTGCTATCTGGAGGTATCCTGCTCCTGTACCCAAGCCCTGCAGAGGGCATCTGCCAAGCACCGGTATCCTGTTACAGTATCCACAATCTGCAGGGGTATCTGCTAAGCTCTGTTATCCTGCTCCTGTATTCTATTCCTGCTGAGGGCATCTGACAAACACTGGTATCTTGTTCAAGTATCCAAGCCCTGTAGAGGACATCTGCCAAGCTCCTTTATCCTGCACTGGTACCCTGCTCCTGTGCTTTAGCCTTGCAGAGGATGTCTTCCAAATACCTGTATCCTGTTTTTGTATTTGTCCCTTAAGTGGGCACTCAAGTCTCAGCCTTAGAGTGGGCACTCCTGTCTTCAGCCCAAGTGGACACTCTAGTCTCAGCCTTAGAGTGGGCACTCCTGTCCTTGGCCCACACGTGGGCATTCCAGTCCTTGGTTCTCTAGTGGGCACTACTTCTGACTCTAGCTCTGGTATGGGCGTTAATGCTGCCTAATACTGTTTCCTGTTTCATGTACAATAAAACCTGCATTGTCTGTCTGTTGTTTTAACAATGCCTAAAAGGGGTAGTACCGTAAAGAAGTCTATACCACTGGCCCCTTTTAGTGCTCATGATGGAACTAAGTCTGTCACCTCAACACATAAGCTCCAAACTCCTGAACTCGCTCTTATGAGTGTGACAATTCCCATAGCTTAATAAATTTGCAATATACCTTTTTTATTAAAACTTTTAATTTAAGGAATAATATATACTATAAATTCTCACTGTCTTCATATAAAGATTCCAAATAGTATAAGATTTTTTTTCATCTTCTTTCCATGGCCCCTTAAAGGGACACTAAACCCAAACATTTTCTTCATGATTCAGATAGATAATACAATTTTAAACAACATTCCAATTTACTTCTGTTATCTAATTTGCTCAATTCTTTAGATATCCTTTGTTGAAGAAATAGCAATGCACGTGGGTGAGCCAATCACAAGAGGCATCTATGTGCACCAACTAATAAGCAGCTACTGAACCTATCTAGATATGCTGTTCAGCAAATTATATAAAGTGAATGAAGCAAATTAGATAATAGAAGTAAATTCTAAATCATGAAAGAAAAAAAATTGGTTTCATGTCCCTTTAACTTTTATTGTGCTATAAAGTTTTTTTTAAAGTAATTTTATATTGCATTGTAATATCCTTTATAAATGATGTATCTGGGTATACAATGCATACTGCTAGCACTTACTGGGTTTTTATTACAAAATAGAATTTATTCCCTTCTTTTTTAATAATGAAAACTACTTTATAAAGCAACATAATAGCAAAGAATTCAGAATGAAGTCCAAGGCATGGGCTCATTAGTGGAAAAGGTTGCCTCAATTAGATATTAGATGATAGATAATTGAACAAGAGATCCGTATAAAACACTGAAGTTAACAAAGTAATATAAATTCTATATATTAAATACTAAAGAACATACAATAAATTAAAAAAAAAAAACACTTTTTGGATTTTTTTTATTTTTTAAGTAGCCAGTGCAATTACACAAACAGACAATTTATGTCAAGGTTCAGAAGCTACCTAACATCAAGCCTTAATTAGTACATATTATAAAACATAACAAAGTACAGGGCACGTGTACAGGGAGTGCAGAATTATTAGGCAAGTTGTATTTTTGAGGATTAATTTTATTATTGAACAACAACCATGTTCTCAATGAACCCAAAAAACTCATTAATATCAAAGCTAAATAGTTGTGGAAGTAGTTTTTAGTTTGTTTTTAGTTATAGCTATTTTAGGGGGATATCTGTGTGTGCAGGTGACTATTACTGTGCATAATTATTAGGCAACTTAACAAAAAACAAATATATACCCATTTCAATTATTTATTTTTACCAGTGAAACCAATATAACATCTCAACATTCACAAATATACATTTCTGACATTCAAAAACAAAACAAAAACAAATCAGTTACCAATATAGCCACCTTTCTTTGCAAGGACACTCAAAAGCCTGCCATCCATGGATTCTGTCAGTGTTTTGATCTGTTCACCATCAACATTGCGTGCAGCAGCAACCACAGCCTCCCAGACACTGTTCAGAGAGGTGTACTGTTTTCCCTCCTTGTAAATCTCACATTTGATGATGGACCACAGGTTCTCAATTGGGTTCAGATCAGGTGAACAAGGAGGCCATGTCATTAGATTTTCTTCTTTTATACCCTTTCTTGCCAGCCACGCTGTGTAGTACTTGGACGCGTGTGATGGAGCATTGTCCTGCATGAAAATCATGTTTTTCTTGAAGGATGCAGAATTCTTCCTGTACCACTGCTTGAAGAAGGTGTCTTCCAGAAACTGGCAGTAGGACTGGGAGTTGAGCTTGACTCCATCCTCAACCCAAAAAGGCCCCACAAGCTCATCTTTGATGATACCAGCCCAAACCAGTACTCCACCTCCACCTTGCTGGCGTCTGAGTCGGACTGGAGCTCTCTGCCCTTTACCAATCCAGCCACGGGCCCATCCGTCTGGCCCATCAAGACTCACTCTCATTTCATCAGTCCATAAAACCTTAGAAAAATCAGTCTTGAGATATTTCTTGGCCCAGTCTTGACGTTTCAGCTTGTGTGTCTTGTTCAGTGGTGGTCGTCTTTCAGCCTTTCTTACCTTGGCCATGTCTCTGAGTATTGCACACCTTGTGCTTTTGGGCACTCCAGTGATGTTGCAGCTCTGAAATATGGCCAAACTGGTGGCAAGTGGCATCTTGGCAGCTGCACGCTTGACTTTTCTCAGTTCATGGGCAGTTATTTTGCGCCTTGGTTTTTCCACACGCTTCTTGCGACCCTGTTGACTATTTTGAATGAAACGCTTGATTGTTCGATGATCACGCTTCAGAAGCTTTGCAATTTTAAGAGTGCTGCAACCCTCTGCAAGATATCTCACTATTTTTGACTTTTCTGAACCTGTCAAGTCCTTCTTTTGACCCATTTTGCCAAAGGAAAGGAAGTTGCCTAATAATTATGCACACCTGATATAGGGTGTTGATGTCATTAGACCACACCCCTTCTCATTACAGAGATGCACATCACCTAATATGCTTAATTGGTAGTAGGCTTTCGAGCCTATACAGCTTTGAGTAAGACAACATGCATAAAGAGGATGATGTGGTCAAAATACTCATTTGCCTAATAATTCTGCACTCCCTGTATTTCATTATATTAGTGCCAGTGTTCAGAGGTTGTTACAGGAGTGAACTTTGACTATATTTTTAATTCGTTAGAAAGATTTAAGTAAAGAATGGAATTTGCTTAACCATAAAATGTTCTAATGAAATAACATTTTATTTTGCAATTGAATGCCCCTTTAACATCTGACTATTTCTGTTTACACCCCTTTCCTTTAATTTCAAGCTATTTAAATTGTAGGCTTGTGCACATGTTGTGAACTTTGAATAAAATATATATATTGAGAAATCAACAAGCTGGATTCAAAGACTTTCATGAGGAGGTTGCCAAAGGGCCTTATTATAAAGGCAAGATCATGTTTTAAAATCAATTGAGCATCACTTCACATACCTTGCTCAGCATTTCATTTGTGGGCAGTGGCTTATTTAGGTTTTGTGCTGCCCTAGGCACTCAAAATTCTGCTGCACCCCCCCCCACACCACCCACCCCCCCCACCCCCACGTTTAAGGGCTTTTTTTGGGCATAATATTTTTTGGTCAGGGTGTAAAAAATAAAAAAAAACATAATTTATGCTTACCTGATAAATTCCTTTCTTCTGTTGTGTGATCAGTCCACGGGTCATCATTACTTCTGGGATATAACTCCTCCCCAACAGGAAATGCAAGAGGATTCACCCAGCAGAGCTGCATATAGCTCCTCCCCTCTACGTCACTCCCAGTCATTCGACCAAGGACCAACGAGAAAGGAGAAACCAAGGGTGAAGTGGTGACTGTAGTATAATTTAAAAAATATTTACCTGCCTTAAAAAACAGGGCGGGCCGTGGACTGATCACACAACAGAAGAAAGGAATTTATCAGGTAAGCATAAATTATGTTTTCTTCTGTTATGTGTGATCAGTCCACGGGTCATCATTACTTCTGGGATACCAATACCAAAGCAAAAGTACACGGATGACGGGAGGGCTAGGCAGGCTCATTATACAGAAGGAACCACTGCCTGAAGAACCTTTCTCCCAAAAATAGCCTCCGAAGAAGCAAAAGTGTCAAATTTGTAAAATTTTGAAAAAGTATGGAGCGAAGACCAAGTTGCAGCCTTGCAAATCTGTTCAACAGAGGCCTCATTCTTAAAGGCCCAAGTGGAAGCCACAGCTCTAGTAGAATGAGCTGTAATTCTTTCAGGAGGCTGCTGTCCAGCAGTCTCATAGGCTAAACGAATTATGCTACGAAGCCAGAAGGAAAGAGAGGTAGCCGAAGCCTTTTGACCTCTCCTCTGACCAGAGTACACGACAAACAGGGAAGACGTTTGTCGAAATTCCTTAGTTGCCTGCAAATAGAACTTGAGGGCACGAACTACATCCAGATTGTGCAGAAGACGTTCCTTCTTTGAAGAAGGATTCGGGCACAAAGAAGGAACAACGATCTCCTGATTGATGTTCCTGTTAGTGACTACCTTAGGTAAGAACCCAGGTTTTGTACGCAGAACTACCTTATCTGAATGAAAAATCAAATAAGGAGAATCACAATGTAGGGCTGATAACTCAGAGACTCTCCGAGCCGAAGAAATAGCCGTTAAAAATAGAACTTTCCAAGATAACAACTTTATATCAATGGAATGAAGGGGTTCAAACGGAACTCCTTGTAAAACGTTAAGAACCAGGTTTAAACTCCATGGCGGAGCAACAGTTTTAAACACAGGCTTGATCCTAGCTAAAGCTTGACAAAAAGCCTGGACGTCTGGAATTTCTGACAGACGCTTGTGCAACAAAATGGACAGAGCTGAGATCTGTCCCTTTAATGAACTAGCCGATAAACCCTTTTCTAAACCTTCTTGTAGAAAGGACAATATCCTAGGAATCCTAACCTTACTCCAAGAGTAACCTTTGGATTCGCACCAGGATAGGTATTTACGCCATATCTTATGGTAAATCCTTCTGGTAACAGGCTTCCTAGCCTGTATCAGGGTATCAATAACCGACTCAGAAAAACCACGTTTTGATAAAATCAAACGTTCAATTTCCAAGCAGTCAGCTTCCGAGAAGTTAGATTTTGATGTTTGAATGGACCCTGAATCAGAAGGTCCTGTTTTAGAGGTAGAGACCAAGGTGGACAGGATGACATGTCCACTAGATCTGCATACCAAGTCCTGCGTGGCCATGCAGGCGCTATTAGAATCACTGATGCTCTCTCCTGTTTGATTCTGGCAATCAATCGAGGAAGCATCGGGAAGGGTGGAAACACATAAGCCATCCCGAAGGTCCAAGGTGCTGTCAAAGCATCTATCAGAACCGCTCCCGGATCCCTGGATCTGGACCCGTAGCGAGGAAGTTTGGCGTTCTGACGAGACGCCATGAGATCTATCTCTGGTTTGCCCCAACGTCGAAGTATTTGGGCAAAGACCTCCGGATGAAGTTCCCACTCCCCCGGATGAAAAGTCTGACGACTCAAGAAATCCGCCTCCCAGTTCTCCACTCCCGGGATGTGGATTGCTGACAGGTGGCAAGAGTGAGACTCTGCCCAGCGAATTATCTTTGATACTTCCATCATTGCTAGGGAGCTCCTTGTCCCTCCCTGATGGTTGATGTAAGCTACAGTCGTGATGTTGTCCGACTGAAACCTGATGAACCCCCGAGTTGTTAACTGGGGCCAAGCCAGAAGGGCATTGAGAACTGCTCTCAATTCCAGAATGTTTATTGGAAGGAGGCTCTCCTCCTGATTCCATAAACCCTGAGCCTTCAGAGAATTCCAGACAGCGCCCCAACCTAGTAGGCTGGCGTCTGTTGTTACAATTGTCCAGTCTGGCCTGCTGAATGGCATCCCCCTGGATAGATGTGGCCGATAAAGCCACCATAGAAGAGAATTTCTGGTCTCTTGATCCAGATTCAGAGTAGGGGACAAATCTGAGTAATCCCCATTCCACTGTCTTAGCATGCACAATTGCAGAGGTCTGAGATGTAGGCGAGCAAAAGGTACTATGTCCATTGCCGCTACCATTAAGCCGATCACCTCCATGCATTGAGCTACTGACGGGTGTTGAATGGAATGAAGGACACGGCATACATTTTGAAGCTTTGTTAACCTGTCTTCTGTCAGGTAAATCTTCATTTCTACAGAATCTATCAGAGTCCCCAAGAAGGGAACTCTTGTGAGTGGAAAGAGAGAACTCTTCTTTTCGTTCACCTTCCATCCATGCGACCTTAGAAATGCCAGTACTAACTCTGTATGAGACTTGGCAGTTTGAAAGCTTGGAGCTTGTATCAGAATGTCGTCCAGGTATGGAGCTACCGAAATTCCTCGCGGTCTTAGGACCGCTAGAAGAGTACCCAGAACCTTTGTGAAGATTCTTGGAGCCGTAGCCAATCCGAATGGAAGAGCTACAAATTGGTAATGCCTGTCTAGAAAGGCAAACCTTAGATACCGGTAATGATCCTTGTGGATCGGTATGTGAAGGTAAGCATCCTTTAAATCCACTGTGGTCATGTACTGACCTTTTTGGATCATGGGTAAAATTGTCCGAATAGTTTCCATTTTGAACGATGGAACTCTTAGGAATTTGTTTAGGATCTTTAAATCCAAGATTGGCCTGAAAGTTCCCTCTTTTTTGGGAACTACAAACAGATTTGAGTAAAACCCTTGTCCTTGTTCCGACCGCGGAACCGGATGGATCACTCCCATTAATAAAAGATCTTGTACGCAGCGTAGAAACGCCTCTTTCTTTATTTGGTTTGTTGACAACCTTGACAGATGAAATCTCCCTCTTGGGGGAGAGAATTTGAAGTCCAGAAGGTATCCCTGAGATATGATCTCTAGCGCCCAGGGATCCTGAACATCTCTTGCCCAAGCCTGGGTGAAGAGAGAAAGTCTGCCCCCCACCAGATCCGGTCCCGGATCGGGGGCCCTCGATTCATGCTGTCTTAGGGGCAGCAGCAGGTTTCCTGGCCTGCTTGCCCTTGTTCCAGGACTGATTAGGTCTCCAGCCTTGTCTGTAACGAGCAACAGCTCCTTCCTGTTTTGGTGCAGAGGAAGTTGATGCTGCTCCTGCTTTGAAATTACGAAAGGAACGAAAATTAGACTGTCTAGTCTTAGCTTTGGCTTTGTCCTGAGGCAGGGCATGGCCTTTACCTCCTGTAATGTCAGCGATAATCTCCTTCAACCCGGGCCCGAATAAGGTCTGTCCCTTGAAAGGTATATTAAGCAATTTAGATTTAGAAGTAACATCAGCTGACCAGGATTTTAGCCACAGTGCTCTGCGTGCCTGAATGGCGAATCCTGAATTCTTAGCCGTAAGTTTGGTTAAATGTACTACGGCTTCCGAAATGAAAGAATTAGCTAGTTTAAGGACTCTAAACCTGTCCGTAATCTCGTCCAGCGTAGCTGAACTAATGTTCTCTTCCAGAGATTCAATCCAGAATGCTGCAGCAGCCGTGACCGGCGCGATGCATGCAAGGGGTTGCAATATAAAACCTTGTTGAACAAACATTTTCTTAAGGTAACCCTCTAGTTTTTTATCCATTGGATCTGAAAAAGCACAGCTATCCTCAACCGGGATAGTGGTACGCTTAGCTAAGGTAGAAACTGCTCCCTCCACCTTAGGGACCGTTTGCCATAAGTCCCGTGTGGTGGCGTCTATTGGAAACATTTTTCTAAATATTGGAGGGGGTGAGAACGGCACACCGGGTCTATCCCACTCCTTAGTAACAATTTCAGTAAGTCTCTTAGGTTTAGGAAAAACATCAGTACTCGCCGGTACCGCAAAATATTTATCCAACCTACACATTTTCTCTGGTATTGCAACTGTGTTACAATCATTCAGAGCCGCTAAAACCTCCCCTAGTAACACACGGAGGTTCTCCAATTTAAATTTAAAATTTTAAATATCTGAATCCAATCTGTTTGGATCAGAACCGTCACCCACAGAATGAAGCTCTCCGTCCTCATGCTCTGCAAGCTGTGACGCAGTATCAGACATGGCCCTAGTATTATCAGCGCACTCTGTTCTCACCCCAGAGTGATCACGCTTGCCTCTTAGTTCTGGTAATTTAGCCAAAACTTCAGTCATAACAGTAGCCATATCTTGTAATGTTATCTGTAATGGCCGCCCAGATGTACTGGGCGCCACAATATCACGCACCTCCCGAGCGGGAGATGCAGGTACTGACACGTGAGGCGAGTTAGTCGGCATAACTCTCCCCTCGCTGTTAGGTGAAATTTGTTCAATTTGTACAGATTGGCTTTTATTTAAAGTAGCATCAATACAGTTAGTACATAAATTTCTATTGGGCTCCACCTTGGCATTGGAACAAATGACACAGGTATCTTCCTCTGAATCAGACATGTTCAACACACTAGCAAATAAACTTGCAACTTGGCTACAATTTTATTTAATAAAAACGTACTGTGCCTCAAAGAAACACTAAACGATTAATGACAGTTGAAAT
Organism: Bombina bombina; assembly: GCF_027579735.1. Classification (NCBI taxonomy): domain Eukaryota; kingdom Metazoa; phylum Chordata; class Amphibia; order Anura; family Bombinatoridae; genus Bombina; species Bombina bombina. The sequence continues at coordinate 498,475,814 of NC_069503.1, read as the reverse complement.
AATAAACTGAAAAACAGTTATAGCATCAATCCTTGTAAACAACACAACTTTAGCAAAGGTTTCCCATTAGCAAAGCAAAATTAATTAAATTACAGAGTAACGTTTTTTATCACAGTCAATATATAATTCTCACAGCTCTGCTGAGAGAATCTACCTCCCTCAAAAGAAGTTTTGAAGACCCCTGAGTTCTGTAGAGATGAACCGGATCATGCAGGAAATACAATGAGCAACTGACTGGAAATTTTGATGCGTAGCAAAGAGCGCCAAAAACGGCCCCTCCCCCTCACACACAGCAGTGAGGGAGAAACGAAACTGTCATAATTAGAATAAGCAACTGCCAAGTGGAAAAATAGCCCAAACATTTATTCACTCAGTACCTCACTAAATGTAAACGATTCTACATTCCAGCAAAAACGTTTAACATAATCAATACATATAAAAAAATTCTTATGTACTTTTTACAGAGTAATTCCAGTGAAGTACCATTCCCAGAATACTGAAGTGCAAAGTATACATACATGACATTATATCGGTATGGCAGGATTTTCTCATCAATTCCATTGTCAGAAAATAAAAACTGCTACATACCTCTATGCAGATTCATCTGCCCGCTGTCCCCTGATCTGAAGTTTTTACCTCTCCTCAGATGGCCGAGAACAGCAATATGATCTTAACTACTCCGGCTAAAATCATAGTAAAACTCTGGTAGATTCTTCTTCAAACTCTGCCAGAGAGGCAATAACACACTCCGGTGTCATTGTAAAATAACAAACTTTTGATTGAAGTCATAAAAACTAAGAATAATCACCATAGTCCTCTTACACATCCTATCTAGTCGTTGGGTGCAAGAGAATGACTGGGAGTGACGTAGAGGGGAGGAGCTATATGCAGCTCTGCTGGGTGAATCCTCTTGCATTTCCTGTTGGGGAGGAGTTATATCCCAGAAGTAATGATGACCCGTGGACTGATCACACATAACAGAAGAAATATATTTTTAAGTAGATGTTAATCAGGGCTTGCATTCACTCATATACATATACACACACACACATATAAAGAGCAGTGAACAAGAGCCTGAAGGCACGAAACATGTCTGCTGCAGTTTGCCCAGCTGTCTATGCTAAGAGTGTCAGTCTGGTCTGATGAACTGTATCTGCTGATACACAGTGCTTTTATGTGGATTTTTCAATAAATATGTAAGTTTTACACTAACATTGGATCCGGACCCCTCTTTTGTATTTATATATATATATATATATATATATATATATATATACACACTGTATATATATATCTACACTGTATATATATATATATATATATATATATATATATATATATATATATATATATATAAATAATATATCACACACACAGACAGACATTTAAATATATATATATATATATTACTTATATTACTTATTTAAATATATATATATATATATTACTAATACTACTCCCAGCCCCATGTCTGCTCCCATTTCCCTACCAGTGTCAGAAATAGGCTTGCTGGAGACACAGCATTCGTTACTGGCAATGCAGTAAAGAAAGAAGACCAGCAGGCAGCAGCAGAAAAAAAGACAGCATTTTTTAAGGTAATAAACATACCTCCTCTGTCGGCTGTCTTCTCCATACTGTGACAGCCCAACCCCCACTACTGCTGCCTTCACTCATCACCACTGCTATGTTCCGTGTCCATGCGAGAGCAGACAACCTCCAGCTGTCATCCCTGCACTTCTCCACTCCACAGCCTGATTGTACCTCAGGAGTCAGGACTCAGGCACATGTTTAAGAGCTGCTTACTCTCTCTGCTGATTTGAATACAGTAACGCTCCTCTACAGCAGCAATATGAGAGTACTTAAGTCTCAGCTGGGTCAGGACTCAGGCACATGTTTAGGAGCTGCTTACTCTCTCTGCTGATTTGAATACAGTAACGCTCCTCTACAGCAGCAATATGAGAGTACTTAAGTCTCATCTGGGTGCGTTAATTTTAATGTGCATACCCGCTCATTTTAAAAGCAGTTATTTTGCTTCTTAATGTGGCTGGGCAGTGGGGCAGGGCAGTATATAAGGCATGCAAACACAGAGCTTATTAAAAAGGCAGTATTTTTTTCATTAGGGAGCATGCCTAAATTTACTGCACCTTATTTCTCCTGCCTTTTTAATAAGCTCTGCATGCCTAATATACTGCACCACTGCCCAGCCACATTAAGAAGCAAAATAACTGCTTTTAAATAAGTGGGTATGCGCATTTAAATTATATAGTTCAACAGACTTAGTTCTAAATCTAATGCCGCCCTCCACCTCTGCTCTGCTATTTTATTGCCTACAGTATACACACGCACACACTGTGTAACTGTAGGCAATAAAATAGCAGAGGAGGAGGGCGGCATTAGATTAAGCCACACTGGCTGTACACAGCTACAGAAAATATGAGCCCTCTTTCAGCGTGCAATATTTCGGCTGCGGCTTCCCTACCTGAGTTAAGTGAGACTCAGCCGGGTCAGACCCCTCCAGTCCTCAGGCTCTACTCCACATCACTGACTGATCACAATCAACTCTCTCCTACTCGCTACTCCACTTCTCGCAGCTTGCTAAGAAAGAGACAGGAAAGTGGGCGGCAGGTCATAAACGTCACGTGACATAGCAAAAAACGGTCATGTGACTGCCGCGCTGTCACAATTAAAAAAAAATTTTCTCAATCCTGGGCAGTGGGCACATATTCAGACAGTGCAACAGAGAAGTGCCGCCCCCAAAATCTGTCGATCTAGGCACCGGCCTTGTCGGCCTATGTATTAACACGCCCCTGTTTGTGGGCGTTCATGCCCTTAGCTTCTAGGCGTAATATTCAAAACCTCACCGGCATGGAGAGAAATCACACTAAATTATTTTAGTCCTTGTATTGTAATGTCAGAGTTTTTGTTTAACATAAAGAACCCTACATAGCAACATAAACATTTCTCAAGATAAAAGTTGTATTTCTAAAAAGAAATTTAAGGGCCTCACCGTACCAACAAGACTTTTTAGAATATCTCACCTAAGCAGCGAGGTTTTTGTTTTTTTTTTGTTTTTTTTTTTTTGAATATATTTTTATTGAGGTTTCAAAAATATACAGAAATCAGAGAAACAACAGCTCAACATTCTATTGGTCAGTTAAGTTCTAGAACAAAATAAAGAATAATATCTTCATGAACTAACAGCATGGATCAACAATCTATGAATCATAGGTATCTGAGGTAACGTATTAGTATACAATGAAATGAGGATACAATTTTCGCTCTATGGTGTAAGGTAAACTTAGCTGATAAATTGTATTCTGTGAGCAATTTAGACAAGAAGACCATGAATATTATGTTAGAGAATGTAGAGTTGAAATGGGAATGACCTCAGTTTTTAATATAGAATAGGTTATGGTAGCTAAAGCTCAGGTATAATGTAAATTAATTGGTGAACAGCCAGAAGGTAGGAAAAAGAAGTTATGTATAAGAAGATTAGTGAAGGCCTAGCATGTTACTTCTAAGGTAAGGTAGTTAATGCATAGGTCTTGAATAGAGAGTTTATGGCGTGTAATTGAGGAGCTTAGCTAGTGAGTTGGGAATAAGGTGAGGGGGTACAGCGGGCCAGAGCCGCTCAAAATACGGGGAGGGGGAAGGTGGGAGGGCGGAGCCAGTTAAAGTGTTAAACTAATGGACACGTTCGGGCCTCCGAGGTTTGGAGTGAAGCATAAGGAGGGATATCTCCCATTTATGTTATGAGTAGGGGTGTGAAACAGAGATATGCATTGGTTTGTGTCTAAGTATAAGGAGTAAGGCAACTTGTCTTTTATTGATTTAGCATGTAGTAGCATGTGTCTATGTAAACCAAGTTTCTAAGCATATAATCATGAGGCTATATGGCGGCTAAAAAAACAGCCATCTGAAACTATATAGGTGTGAGATAAATACAAGTCTGGGTATTAATTACTGCTAGCTACTACCATAGTGGGTGAACTTAATATAATATTTCAAATGAGTAAGCATTAGTGCTAATCATTGTAGACTAAGCAAATACTCGCATAAATACACATAAACCCAAACACCTATACATGCATATACATACAAGACATTAATCAACACTGAGTCTGATTTCTCTGAAATATATATGGGGAACATATCTAAGCTTGACGCAGCTATAAATATAAACAGAACAATGTAGGCTCACGCTAATATCATATAGTTGGAGAGACGTAAGAAGTCTGAGCAATAATAAAGCAGTAGTAGAGCACGATTTGCACACGTATTTAACTCATTAACGTGAGTATTATGGTATATTTTCATGTTAGTTTGGTATAGCTAGGGGAGCTGTGCATTATGTACGAACATTGAAACCCCAGGTGTCTTATGGAGGAGGGATAGAGCAAATTGTACTTACTTGCTTATTGGGGGAACACACAGGGTTCCCATAGGATCCTCTAAGTGAAGCATCTCACTGTAGCTAGTCTAGGAGCGGGCCTCTTATATAGGAATAGTAAGTGAGCTAAAGTAAGCAGGAGGTTGCTATATGGGTTTACCAAGCAATAAATAAGAGATGCAAAAGGAGAGGAATCGTTAGACATTATCTGCAATAAGCAACAACTGATATAATAGGATAGACATCTGTATTAATCTAGATAACTCTCATTACAATGCCCCAACCTGAAGGACCTCATCAGATGCTCAGATAACATATTGTAACAGTAATTGCAATAGCAAAGAGAATAAAATACAAAACTTTGATAAGGGGGGTTTGTGGATCGCTGGTGGCAAAGGTTTGGGTGAATATATAGTAGACATAATGGTGGACTACAAAGAAAGGCAGTCAATAATGATAAAAGTTATCGATAAGAAGTCTCACAGAGTCCTCAGTTGTCCAGAGCAAAATACAACAGCATTCTAACAGAGAGAGATTCATCTTTTGCCATAGGGAGTTTCCGTGAGTTAACCCACTCCAAAGCGGCACCACAGTCTCAGGAGGTATACACAGTCAGACGGCCCTGGGTCCCACAGCCATCTCAGAAATCCACACGGAGCTCCTGAGGTAACACCGACAGTATTGAAAGCGCTCTGAGAAAGCGCAGCAGAATAGCCTACAAAAATCAAGTCTTTCCCAATCCAAATGTTAAGTAGCCACCCGTGGGTAAAATATGTAGAGCGGTAGTCTTTGTTTACCTGATCGGAGCCGCAGAAGCTCCCGGTAAGTGACTGATTACGCAAAGGCTTTGTGGCGCTGCTGAGCTGTTCAGAATGTTCTGTGGGACCGAGCTGAAGCCCAGTATCGATGAGACTAGGTGAGGCCTCCATGAATTGCCGCTGATTACTTGAGTCTAGCAAGTCCTTCTGTGAGCTATTAGGTGATTCCTCCATGTCAGTGCTAGAAGTGAATCCATCAGCGAGATTTGGAGTATCTTTGATGGCACTTTATAGAGGAGGGTAGGTTATAAGCTCAGATGTCTCTCGGTCTAGAGGCCGGTGGAATAACATTACTGTCAGCTTGTCTACTATGACGGCTAGGTCCTTCTTCAGCTCCCGATAACAGGTTTGAAGTGATTGCTCCATCTTAGCCTCCCATCTAATTAAAGGCTCCATTCTGAGTCAATATGGCGATTCGCGCCCCTGCAGTTAGAGACTTGGCACCAGCTTTAGGAGCTATTTATCTATGAAGCTCACATTTAGCTCTCTCAGTACCTAGATGTCAATATAGATTCAATGAAAATCTGGAATAATAGATGGAAAGAGGTTTCCTAGATAATAAAAATATCACTATATGAAATTATAGATGAGGAGCTCTAGAAATGCACGTCCGATCACTTTGCTTGTTGGCTCCGCCCCCCCAGCAGCGAGGTTTTGAATATCAAGGTCCCTATAGTTTTGTGAGGTGCCATAATTACAACACAATGTAATGTTGTGATAAATTAGTCTCACTGGATAGAACAAACAGTGTCTCCATAGGCTTGCAGTGACTGTTCCTGGGCCTATACTGTATATAGTAGATATATATCAGACTATCAGAATGATACTACAATTCTGTAATCAGAAAGGCAATAGCTGTTGTTTTAAATAAATATATATTATTATTTGCATTTTAGAATACAAAAATCAAACCAAAGACACCTTCACAGAAGGTTGTGACTTAAAGGGACAGTAAACACCAGAATGTTTGTTGTTTAAAAAGGTAGATAATCCCTTTATTACCCATTCCCCAATTTTGCATAACCAACACAGTTATAATAATATACTTTTTACATCTGTGATTACCTTGTATCTATGGCTCTGCAAACTGCCCCTTATTTCAGTTCTTTTGACAGACTTGCATTTTTAGCCAATCAGTGCTTGCTCTTAGGAGCTTCACGTACCTGAGCTCAATGTTATCTATATGAAAAACATGAACTAACGCCCTCTAGTGGTGAAAAACTGTCAAAATGCTTTCAGATTAGAGGTGGCCTTCAAGGTCTAAGGAATTAGCATATATACCTCCTAGATTTAGCTTTCAACTAAGAATACCAAAGAGAACAAAGCAAAATTGGTAATAAAAGTAAATTGGAAAGTTGTTTAAAATTACATGCCCTATTTAAATCATGAAAGTTTTTTTTTTACTTGACTGTCCCTTTAAAGGCAAAAAAATAGTATTTTTTTTTATCATTTTATTTGAAAAAATATATTAATTATAAAGTTTGGATTTCAGAATAAGTTTGGATTTTGGAATTCTGGACTTTGAGATTTGTACTTGTATTTTAGATTTTTTTTATTGTTTTCACAAATGCCATTTAAGATTTTTCTTTTTAAGTATTAATATAACTTGAAAATAGCTTTGCAACATCAACTGCATTATGAGTACAATATTTCCATTCATATTGCATCAGATTGTCTGCGTGTGGCATTCCCCTCTCAGATGTCTATATACTGTGTTGCAAGCATGTATTAAATTAAAGAAAGCATTTAAATAAAACTCTCACATCCTGAACACCTCAGGGGTTAAGGATTTTAAATTGATTAGTATTAAACTACTCATATTCTTCCCACTAGGAGAGGAAAGTTTGCTCAGCATGTGGATGAATACAATGTTTTTCTTAGCGATTTTCCTAGATTTGAAAATAAAAACTGTCCAGTTCATGTCATATTGAAAGTGTCAGAAACCTCTGATGCAGAAAAGATCTGCAATATTGTTCGCTGCACTGTAATAAATCATGCTTGCACAAATACAAAACACCTTGTCCCTTCTAAACAAAGAAGTAAAAACATAATTGTGTTCTCTAGGAGAACGACTGAGTACAGTTTAAACCAAAAAATTGTTTCAGAATGGAAACTTCTTTGAAAAATAAAATGTAATAAAAAGGAGCTACGTTTTAACAAAGGACACCAAGAGAAAGAAGTAAATTAAATAATTGAAGTAAAGTGCAAAGTTGTTGTTTTTTTTAACAGCATATTATATTTTTTTAATCATGCACATTTAATTCTGACTTCCAAGTTTAAAGGAACACAGAACTCATTTTTATGAACAAGCATTGCATATATAAGCAATTAAGCACTGCAATGCAAAATATCTGCCTGCAAAATCAATCTTTTTTTTTAAACTTTTATTTTGGCAGGACATATCATGTACATATAGCTTTCAATGGATGATACAGAGTACATTCTCTAACAATGTAGTATACTAATAGTCTCTTGGTATCCTTACTCCGATACTGCTAGATTATATCTTTAGTTGATCAAGTCTAATATGAGTAAAATGAGTATGCATGTCCTCTTTTTCTCTTATAAAGAAAGAAAACAAAACAAAATAAAATAAACAAAATATTTGTTTATATTTGCGCTGCGGAATCTGTTGGCGCTCTACAAATACCTGATAATAATAATAATAATAAATATAATATAACATAACACAGGATCACTGGGCAGAGCAACACAGGTCCGTCACCTGCAGTTCCTAACACCTTCATTAAAGAAACATACAATCCGTGCCCCAGGGTGCCAACTAATTAACAGATAGTATGATGGAGTTGATTCTACCTCTCTGTAGTCTACCTATTAAGATTTATTTTCCACTCTCCCCTCAATTGAGCATTAAGTATATACTCTGAGTTCCTTATTGGGTAGATGATTTGAGACTGCTGCGCCTCAGTCATGGTGAAGATGTAAGGTTCCCATTTTTTTATGAACTGTTTAGTGCGTCCCTGAAGGTCCGCCTGGGTGTGCATTTGTTTGTACACTATTTGTCTGGAAATATGCTGTCTGAGTTGTGTGAGTGTTGGGGCCCTGTCGTTCAGCCAATTTTGTAGCCAGGAGTATGATATTGTGTACCAGCAAAGAGTTATGTGCCGTCCATTCCGGAATATCTAAGAAAACCATTCCCTGTGTGGTATTGGTTAACTTTTCACTGAGTAAAGTGTTCACCCACTTAATCAACATTCCCCAGAATTTGTACAGTTTGGGGCAGGACCACAACATGTGCATTAGATCTGCTGCTGGGTATGAGCATTTTGGGCATTTCCCTTCATAGTTAGGATCCCATGATCTGTATGTTTTAGGTGTTAAATATGCCGTCCCCAATATTTTGGTGTGTGATTCTCTGATACTATACTATACTACGTTGTACCATAGTGGAGGTCACCTCTACACCTAAGATATGTGTCCACCTTTCCCCTATGTGCTTTTACGTGGCTACATTGTTGACAGCTATTAGTGATTTGCAAATCGGTGAGATTGATTTGCTTCTCTTTGCATCTATGGTAAGCATTTGTTTAAGACTGCTGTCTCTTTCTGGAAATTGCTTGGAGTGTAGGAGGCTTGTTGTGTAATGTTTTGCTTGTAAGTATGCAAAGTGTTGAAACTGTGGCAAGTTGTATTTTGTTCTTAGTTGTGTGAATGCTTGAACATTCCTACTACTTTCATCTATTAACTTGGATACTGTGTCTATTCCCTTTTCTTCCCAGCCCTGAATGCCTGTGTAGTGAAGCCTGGGATTAAATTCAGATTCCCCTGTAGTGGCAGGAACCTAGTGACTTTGTGGCATGTCTGCAACTTGCCACAAATTTTCCTCCAGACATAAGCTGGTTGCTGGAGCAATGGATGTTTGGCTAGATATTTATCTGTCTTGGTGGCGCTCAAATGTGAGAGCATTGCTAATGACCACGGTTCTATTGCTTGCTGTTCTAGGTCTGAAATTGTGTCCCTGTCCTGTCATCCAATCTAATGCGTACTTTGCCTGTGCTTCCCAACTGTACATTTCAACATCTGGAGCCGCCATTCCCCCAAAATCTACTGAGCTAAACCTTTTTGAACCTTTATTCCTATGCTTCTTTTTTGCCCATATAAAAAGAGAAAATCAATGAATTCCAGTACCTAACATCCAATTTACTTAGTACATAGGGCAATATTTGGAGTATGTATAAAAGTTTTGGGAACAGTATCATCTTTATTAAGCTAACTCTACCTGTTATCGTGAGTGGAAGTTTTGTCCAGTGTGCTATGAGATCTTTTGCTTCTTTTTTGAGTGGTAAGTGATTTGTCTCATACCAGACATTAGGATCCACATTCAGTCTAATACCTAGATATTTAAAGTGTCCCTTCACTATACTAAAGTCATAGTTTAGATTCCGTGTGGGCTGTGGCGTTGTTAGCCATACTAGCTCTGTTTTATCCGTATTGATTTTGTATCCAGAAATTTTCCAAAAATCTAGTAAAATATCCGTAACTTTCAGCATATTTGAAACAGGGTCCTGGAAATACAGTATCATGTCGTCAGCAAATAGGGAGAGGTGTATAATTTTTTTCCCTACTCTAAGACCTTCCGTCTCTTCCCTAATCTTAACAGCCAAGGGCTCCAAGACAAGGTCAAACAGGAGGGGGGAAAGTGGGCAGTCCTGTCTCGTACCTCTCTCCAGTGGGAAAGTTTGGAAAGGGGTTCCATTCACTAGTATTGTGACTTGCAGAGATGTGTAAAGTTTTTAAATTGTTTGTGCAAAATAGCCTTTGATCCCAAAATTATGGAGCGTAAGGAATAGGTGGTCCCAAAGTACTTTATCAAAAGCTTTTTCTGCGTCTACTAATAAGGCACACACGCTGGGAATGCTCCCTTCCTCCCCAAGATCTTTCTGATTCAAATAGTGAGTCAATATATATTGTAACGTTCTGATGTTTGTGACCAAGTTTCTATTCTTAACAAATCCTGTCTGGTCCCTATGTATCAAGTGGGGTAGTACTTTTGCCAATCTGGTTGCAAGAATTTTGGTGAATAATTTGTAGTCCAAATTCATAAGGGATATGGGTCTATACAATGCAGGGCAATATGGATCTCTGTCTGGCTTGGGGATTAAGCTAATATTTGCCTCAGTAAACCTTTGTGTCATTTTGGCTGCCCCCACCATTATTTTGTTAAATAGTGTGGAGAGAGTGTGTCGGCTACTTCTGATTTTATCATTTTATAAAACTCACTTGGCAGACCATCTGGACCAGGACCTTTGTCAAGTGGCATGTCCCCGGTTGTTTTAACAATTTCTGTGATGGTTATGGGTGCATTTATGTCATGCAATTGGTCTTCAGCTAATGTGCGGAGCTTTAAATTACTCCAGAATGTTACCCTTGCTGCCTCATCCACTCCCCCTCTTTATAAAGCATGTAATAGTCTTTGAATATTTTCTGTATATCTTTGTCATCTGTGTGGTGAGTGCCCTTAACCACTATGGCTGTTATTTTCCTTGTGCCCTTGGCTAACTTGGTTAATCTTGCTAGCAGTCTCCCTGTTATATTCCCATGTCTGCAATATCTAGTGTGTGCTGCTTGCATGTCCCTAGCTGCATCCTGTGTGAGCATTATGTCTCGTTGGGTTTTGCTGTCTTTGTATTTTTGTTTATGTGCCTCCATCAGCTGTCTCAAGTACTTGTTTCTAGCACTGATGAGCTGTCGCAAACGCTAACCCCTCCCTTGCTTTCTTTTTCCCCTTAATGACGTAGGATGTTATGACCCCCCTTATGACAGCTTTGCTTGCCTCCCAATATAGTACTGGATCTGTTGTTGATTTAAAGTTTTGTATGCTGCCAACTCCCCAACTAAGTGTCTTTTAATGTTAATATCATGATATAGGTATCTAGGAAATGTCCAATGGTGTCATGTTCTGTCTCAGGAAATCTTGTGAGAGCCTCATTGTCTGGAACAGTTGCTTTAAAGGAAGATTAGTAGAAGCCATATAGATTGAAAATATATCAGATTTATTAAAATAACAAAATACTTTGATTAAGCAAATACTTGCAGGGTATATTTAAATGTGCTACTCAGATATGTTAAGTCCACATACAGCATGAGTGGAAATAAACAAACAAAGTAAGCAGAGATGCAGATTCAAAAAGGAAAGTCTTTCTCCTGGTAATAACTGAAATGCAGGATTTGCACAAGGCAGGAAACAACTTGTAAACAGGTAGCAGGTTTAAAGGTAAAGTCTTCCTGCTAGTAATAACTGAAGTGCAGGATTTACACAAGGCAGGGAACAAACTTGTAAACAGGTAGCAGGTTTAAAGGTAAAGACTTTCTCCTGGTAATAACTGTAGTGCAGGAACTGCACAAGGCAGGGAACAAACTTGTAAACAGGTTTAAAGGTAAAGTCTTTCTCCTGGTAATAACTGAAGTGCAGGAATTGCACAAGGCAGGAAACAAACTTGTAAACAGGTAACAGGTTTAAAGGTAAAGTCTTTCTCCTGGTAATAGCTGAAGTGCAGGAATTGCACAAGGCAGGAAACAAACTTGTAAACAGGTAACAGGTTTAAAGGTAAAGTCTTTCTTCTGGTAATACCTTGTAAACAGGTGCAAAGGTGAAGTTTTTCTCCAAATAAGTACAGAAAACAGGTTCTGACTTGTGACAAAACAGATCCAATGTGAAGACAACATGCAGTCTAACAGCCAGTCTTAAATAGGGAGGATTTGCACAGGATTGGTTCTGAGAAAATCCAAAATTGAGAACACCTGTGTGTTGCACAGGTGTAATTACAAGTAAGGCAAATCCTCATATAACAGATTTAAAAGTTGCCTGCTATTTCTAGAACTGGCTGTGGCTCAACAAGCAAGCAAACAGGAAAAGTAACCACAGAGCCACAGGTTCAAATCCCTGCATAGCCCTTTCGAGCGGAATGCCTCTCAGACCTTTTCTTTTTCTTTTTAGTCTGGAGGCTTGGTTCATGACAAATGGTTAGATGATCTTTGTGTCTTCCCTAGCGTCAGTTTGAGACTTATTGGTGCGTGATCTGATATTGTGGGGTAGTCTTTCTTGGCTTCAGTGACTCTTGAGCTTAAAGAGTCAGACATAAGAAAAAAGTCAATGCACGACATAGTGTCCTTTGCTGGAGTAACACATGTGTAATCCCTTGCTTCAGGGTTCCTATTCCTTCATATGTTTAAGAGGGAGAGTGCTTTTTTGAATTTGTTTAACATTAGGGATTCTCTTTTAGTGTTTAGTGGTGGTCTCTTTGGGCTAATGATGCAAGCTGGGGTCTGCAGTACCACATTAAAGTTGTCCCCCAGTATCAGTGGCATATCTGAGAAGTTGAGAAGTTTTGTATTGAGTTCGCTCCAAAAATCTTTTTTATGTGTGTGCGGGCCATACACCCCACCAAGAGTCACCAGGCTCCCTTTAAGCTCCAGCTTGAGTATGACATATCTACCATCTGGGTCTTTCCTAAACAGGATAGCCACTCCTCTAGCCCTGGTAGTTTTGTAATCTGTGTACACCACTTCCCCCACCCAACCTTGTTTAAGTTTTTGGTGTACTATTGGTTTCAGATGTGTCTCCTGTAACATGGCTATGTATGCGCGCTTGGCCTTTAGTTGTTTCAATATAGTCTTCCTCTTAATAGGCAACGTGACTCCCCCCACATACCAGGAAATAATTCTCGTCCCCATATTGTTACTTTTTGTGTCTCCCTTGCGTTTCCTCCCTGAGAATTTTGTTTTGCGCTGTATGTCTCTAATCTGCAGTGTTAGTGACTTATGTTTTAGTTTGTGTGTGGGTGCCCTACTTACAGTTCAGCACCCTGGGGCTTCTCCTAATTAGCGAGATTACAAATTGAAGATCAGTTATTAGTTCAACTCTGGAATAAAAAAACACGTTATTCAGATCAATGTGATTGAGGTCGCAAGGACCTACCCTTTTAATGTCAACAGAGAAAACGGATGCAGCAAACTTTTTAAGCAACAACAATGCAACTTTTGAACAGTGCAACTTTGAACAATACAAAACATTATGTTTCCCCCCTTTAAAAGGATATTGACACCATAATATATGGCCTTTTGTAGAATAGTAATCAGTCCTCAGTCTTTATGCAATATTTACACCTAATCAGGTGCCCAAGAGAGTTAATTTTTCCTGCAATGCCTGCCGAATTCAATCTGCTGCTTCTTCAATGCGATCTTCTTCCCCCCTCTGCGTTTCCCTGAGACTTCTTCATTGCAGATATATCTGAAGCTCCTTTGTTGAATCGAATACTTTGGGGCCTTGCAAGGTTTGCAGCTTGAGATGAGCTGGGTGCATCAGGAATATTTTTTTCTACTTTTTCCCAGAGTTCTTTGCAGTACAGGGTAAATTCTCTGCATCGCTTTGCCACCTCCACTGAGTAGTCTTGGAAGAGATGCAGCCTCACACCCTCATGCAATAGTTTGAGCACCTGCCTGTATGCTCTCAGAATCATCATCTTGTCTTTGTAATTAAGATACTTAATCATTATCTGTCTTGGTGCAGACGGCTGGTCTGATTACGCTGTAGTCATTGCCCCCACCCTGTGTGCCCTTTCCGCTATACACGGAATACTGCTCAATTTCACATTTAACAAGTCAGGCAATGTTCTTTCTGCAAAGTCTATCAGGGTAGTACTTGGAACAGATTTAGGCAATCCTACCACTCATATATTATTTCTTCTGGACCTGTTTTCTAGGTCATCTATTTTCTCTTGCAATAGCTTGTTTTGCCTCTGCAGTTGTGCTATGTTTGCAGAAGATTCCCTTGTCAGAGTTTCATTGTCTGCAACTTTGTGCTCCACCGTTGTTAGCCTTGTGGAGAAGGCCTTGAAGTCAAAGGTTAGGGCATCTAGATCTGTTTGGAGTTGGTCAATTTTTGGTAGGAAGAGCACTGAAAGTTGTGAAACTATGGGCTGGGAGTCTTGCTGCATGGTATCTGTTTCTTCCAACATATTACCAGTTGTCTGATGAACCTCCACCTGATGCTTGTTTTGCCTCTTCTGCCCCCTCTGTTTTCCAGACATCATGCCCGTTCTTTTTGTGTATGAGATATAGTATATTTGCATGCAGGGCTCTTTCAGTGTAATGTTTAGTGGAAGTGGCGTCTTAGTTTTGGTGCTCGCTCACCCAAAAGACTATAATTGGGGGGGTTTAGTTCATGGGGATCTTCGGTTACTCACCCATAGTGCTGCATCGTGAGTTCACTATTAAAATGTTGTGGGCAACTCTTTGCAGCCTTTACTTTGGTGTTCACGTGCATGTTGGGTTTATATTAAGTGTAGCGCCACATCAGTTCCTCAAATACTCAGATATCTAGTCGTTATTTTTCTCTTTTTAGGCTCTTTTACTTTATAATTCTTGCTTTTTCCCTTGTTATGTTATATAACTGCCACTACAGAGCGTGTTAAGTGTGCTTTTCAGAAGTTGTGCAGAAGGAGGCAGGGGAGGCAGTGCCTACCCTGCCATATGGGGCCAAAGCTTAATTATATTTCAATAAAAAATAAAAGTCCCAATTTTTTTTCTTCCCTCCCATGTAATGCTATGGAGAGGCAGGTACAGGAACGCTTCTCTCCATTGCAGTACATGGGTCAAAGGAAAAGCTATGCTTCAGCGCCACCTGTGTTCTGACAATATATTAGCAGCAAAAATTGGGACCTATAGGAGGCACCCCTCTGGATACCTCCTAGCAAGGGAGCCAATCAGAGATGGTCATGTTCTCCTGGTGATTGATAGCACAAGGAGAACATGATCAGCTTTGATTGGCTTCCTGCAAGGAAAGCAGCATTACAGCGTGGCACTGGCGGGAAGAAGAGACTGCTGCCTCCTGTGAGTGACCTGCGGAGTTGCCTTCACTTGCTGCGATCACAACTCTTCAATCAGCTGCTGCCTGGCCCCTGCTGCTCTACCGGTAAGTACTAAATACACACACAGTCGGACTGGACTTCCGGGGGTGGAGCTAGCTGTGGAGTGGAGTGCTAGCACAAGGCTCTATTCTGAAGGGCGAATTCTCAACCTCCCCAAGCTGCCTAATTTCCTTGGCCGGTTTTGGCACACAAACGGGCCTGGATCCCGCATTGGCAGTACCGGAAGCCACCTATCGCAATTTGACTCACATGCCGAGTCACTACGCCGCACGGCGTTCAATTGCATAACCCAGCCCCCTCCCGGTGTCTCCCCCTGGCTAAAGGTCCTGCCCGAGTAGCGGTAACCAAAGTGCCACAGAAGGATCTACCTGGTCTATCCGGAACTGAAAGTAGAGCTGCTACAAGGCAAGCGCAGGTAACAACGCCGAAACAAAGCCCGCGGCCCCCTGCATCCAGTAACAGATCAATTTGAGCATCCGGGTGCAGGAATAGAGGAAGGAGGCCTACAAGAAAAGCCCGAGACGCCACAGGTACAATTAGATTCCGTCCAGCATTACGGAGCCGGTTTGGGCTAACAAGGTACGCAAGATATACACGGTTTCAATTGCACAGATGACCAGGGGGAGCTATTGCTAAAGTATCTTATGCACACAATATCTTTGCCTAAACATGACAAGTGTTGCTTGAGGGGAGTCGGTGGGATGCATTTGAAAAGCCCCTGTTAGAGAGAATCGGGCTGGTGAGTGGTTGTTTAAGCCCATTACAAGAAGTGGGGGGTTCCTAGCTCAGAGTTGGTTGCCCTAATAAAGTTCCAAAGAAGGGTAACAAGATATTGCGGGCTGACGGTATAGAGCACCAATTGGGATACTGGAAGGCCCCTAACCCTTACAACCTGTAACCCCCCGCTTGTCCACTAACCCAGCCTTGACAACAACAAGAGTCTCTTGCATAAATAATTGGAGACTGGACTGGACAAATCAAAGTGGCTAACAGGAGGATAGTGACATATGTGAAGTGTGATAACAAGCTCTAATTGGCATTTTGAGAACTGCTTAGGCTGAAAGGCCTTCTAATAAACTGCACTTCCCTTTCATGTACTAATATCAGGAGTTAACTTTGGTTGGAGGCACCCTGACTATAACAAGAGACTGCCTTAGCAAGATTAGGAGACTGGACCTGATGAATATAAGCTGCCAACAATTGGGCTCTGGAACTAGGGAAACTGCCCATAAAAGCTGCATTGATCTGGTTTGCTGGGAGCAGTTCAGTTTGAAGAATTCTTGGAAGTTAATTAGCATTGAGTACTGTGACAGGGGATGCCAGTGGAATAATATTGGTTTAATCTATAAGACTCTGCACTAACCTGCTTACTAACCTTTGCTGGCCTAAACCTGCTACAGGGGGATGCTTGATAATGGGCTAACATTGAAAATTGAATATTATTGATACTCTCAGTGCTCATGTCAATGTTTAGCCTATGCTGACCTAATTGTCTCCTTCTCTCTCTCCTCCTGCTGCCTTGTCTTTTAAGTCTGTTTAAGTTTGGTCTACAACATATAAGCAAACTTACAGTGATACTTCTATGCATAGTATTTATTGTTATCATTGCTGAAATGCCTGTAAAAGCCAGAAGCTAGACTGAATAAGGTTATATTATCTTCTTTGACTGGGGGCCCTTCTCTGGTTTGAGGCAGAAATGTATTTATCTTGTCTGCCACTGGTTGATATGATAAGATATCAATAGTAGGGAAATTAGAGAAACGAAGGCTGCCTAGGAGTCAGTTGTCTTAGGTAGAGTAAACATTAAGTAAGGTGTAATAACTGTCAGAAGAATGTGATCCACATCATTTAAAAATTGTACAAATTGTCATATTATTTGTGCCCTACTCTTTATGTCTTTTTTGGCTCCTCTCCTTTAAATTATATATATTTGCACCTTATGGAATTTTCTCTAGATGAAAAACTAAAGTGATATATTCTTGCCTTCACTGAATTGCACTAAGATAGGCCCTGCTAGGGTCAGACCTTCACAGGCAGTAACTGATAGATTTCACAGCAGTAGATTCACAGTCACAATATAACACACAAGGGTTGTTGCATTTTTTTTCTTTTTTGGTGGTTTTCTGGTCTACACTAATACACTTTACTTATGAAATTGGATCTATCTAGAATTTTGTTTTTCGGATTTGGTTTTTTGTACCACTATCACATAGAATATAATAGTGGTGTGATCCACTATTTCCTCGTATCCTCACTAGTGATTCCTTATGGAAATGTTTATCTCTCACTCCAAGTCCAACTCACCTACCATGCCACCGAAGCAGTGAGAGAAGAAACCAAAACCCAATGATAGTACTCTAGAGGCACATAATGAAATAGGTACAGGCACCCAAGATAATACACTGTTATTACAACAGATCTGAGCACTTATAACCCCTCAGTTCGATTCACTAAGACAGGAGATGGCTACATTGACCAGTGAAGTTAAACAATTATCTGCCTGGATGAATGAGATAGAAACAAGGGTCTCAGACATTGAGGATAGATCAGTAGTTATGGATCAAGTAATCACTTCTCAAGAGAGTAAACTAAGCCTAATTAATCATAAATTGGAAGAACTAGAAGATAGGTTTCGTCGAAACAATCTTCGGGTTGTGGGATTACCAGAGACAGGAGAGTTTAAGGATTTAATCAGCTTTGCCTCCACTAGATTGCCCCAGCTGGTTGGCAGTAACTCTGAAAATATAAGGCTACCAATAGAAAGAGCTCATAGAATGGGAGTTGTAAGGAAGAATTTAGATGGATCAACCAGACCTCGTGTGGTAATTATTAGATTCTTGAACTTCCAGGATAAATTTCACATATTAATGCTGGGGCCACACAAGATCCTCTTATTCCAGGATTTCTCTGTTGAGACCCAGAACAAACGTAGGCAAATGGCACCATATTGCTCCAAATTGATTAAGGCCAACTACAAGGCCAGACTGGTTTATCCGGCTAAGATAATTGTCGATAGGGAAGGTGAAATTGATACTTTTAGTAAAGTTGAGGAAATTCAGGCATTTTGCCAGAATATTGGAGTTGAATAAGAGACTTTTTTAGAACGTTATGATGCTAAATAGCGTATCTAATGAGGAGGAAGCTCTTGGTATCTTCAATATACATTAAATATAAGGCAAGTTTTACCTGCTTTTAGGATTCTTAGGGATTAGCAGTTTGCAGATGAACAGTAAAATAATCTTGTGGAAACATTGCCTCAAGAACCTACGTTTAATTTTGACCATATCAACATACATATCTGCACAGTTGGGGGGGGGGGGTGGCATAGGGTGCGAAGGGGGACTTTCTCCCCTTTTTTTTTCTCTCTACCCCTTCCTCTCTCCTGTGCCTATCTCTTTTTTCGGGAGTTAGATGGTTAAATTAAAGTTAGCATCCTGGAACATAGGAGAGATCTCGACACCCAAGAAAAGGAAGTTAATGATTAGACATTTGGGGGCTAAAAATCTAGACTTAGCTTTTATTCAAGAGACACACCTAAAACCAGTAGAGGCTGTTAAACTTAAATGCAAGTGGGTTGGAGAGGTGGTCTTCACCCCCTATGATAGGGCAAAAAGAGAATTGGCCATAATGTTCCATAAACATCTGGAATATCACATAGTCTCATCGGACAACGATGTAGAGGGGAGATACCAAATTATAGAAGTTGTTATAAAAGGGAATACCTTCGTATTTTGTAATGTGTATGGGCCAAATACAGTCGACCCAGAGTTTTGGCAGAATATCAGTTTGAAACTATTTCCCTATATAGGGAAAGACATAGTGATGGTTGGGGACTTTAATATGGCCTTTTCGCATATCTTAGATAGATCCAAAGAAAGAAATACTCCTAGGAAAACACGAGAAACTAGAATATTGCGGAGGCTATGTCAGAAACTCGCACTACAGGACATATGGCGGGCACAAAAACCAGACAGTAGAGAGTATACCTGTGTTTCTGGGATGCACAAATCCTTTTCCAGAATAGACTTTTTTTTTGGTGGCTAAACATATGATGAGGATGGGAATTAAGTCAAATATGCAGGAAATTGTGATATCTGATCATGCTATTATTATACTGGAAATAGGACTTAAGGATCCCCTCTCGGCACCCAATTCGAGACTGTTTTTCCCACAATATCTGGTTAATAATGTGCATTTTAAAACATGGCTACAGAACAGATGGAGACAGTTCTATGAGGAGAACGCTGAGCATAGGCACAAACCAGAGATATTCTGGGAAACTGCCAAGGCAGTATTTAGAGGGGAGATCAAAGCATATCTGGCTAGGACTAAAGCTATTAGGATCAAAAGGGAAGAACAATTCTGTAATACTCTTAGAAATAACTTTAGGAACTATATTAATGAACCCTCTACGATCACATGGAATAAGTATAAGGAAAGTAAGACAGCACGGGATATAGAACTGAAACAACATTCAATACTTGAAGATCAAAAGCAGAAGGTATTTTTACAGGGGTACAAGGGAATTCAGCTAAGTATCTAGCCAAAATCTCCAGAACCAGGCAAGCAAAAAACTATATCACAGCTTTGAAGTACAAAAGTAAGAGATTTACTGAGGCTTCAGGAATCAGGGAGGCTTTTTTCAAATTCTTCCAGGAGCTGTATGCACCTAAACAGATCGATGTGCGGAGTAAGGAGCAGTTCTGGCAGAAGATCAATGTACCCCAAATAGATCAAATGGATTTGCAGAAGATAAGCGAACCCATTACGACAACAGAAATAGTAAACACGATAAAGAAACTCAAAACAGGAAAATCTCTGGGCTCTTCTTGCTGAATCTAACATAGTATTGATTCTTAAGAAAGGCAAAGATCCAAAGTCACCTACATCTTATAGACCAATATCTTTACTAAATCAGGATTACAAGATCCTCACTGCCATTATTGCAAATAGGTTAAAATCCTGCCTTGGACATATTATACATGTGGACCAAACAGGATTTTTGGTAGGTAGGAAACCAGTTAAGAATTTGCGCAGGGTTCAGCTGGTGCTGGATGCCTTCTGGAATAAACCAGAGGGAAAGGGGTCTCACGCCAGGCCAGACCTCGCCATTTTAACGGTCGACGCTGAAAAAGCATTCGACTCTATTATCTGGGACCACCTTTTTACATCGTTGGAGAGGTTCGGCCTGACTGGAGTTCTTCAACAGTTTATTTGCCAGCTATATCGTGCCCCATGTTCATCAATTATTGTGAACGGCGGTACTACAGATAGGTTACCATTAAAAAGAGGTACGAGACAAGGTTGTCCACTGTCACCATTACTTTTTAATGTCACCCTTGAACCACTAGCAATTCTTTTGAGACAAGAGCTTCAAGCTATCTATTTAGGCAGGAAAAAGCTAGTGCTGTCCCTCTTTGCAGACGATCTACTTTATCTGAGTAACACGTTAGTTGCGGTCCCTCAAGTTATGTCTATTTAATTAATTTAGCTCCTTTTCAGGGTACAAAATAAACTATGATAAGTTGGAACTATTATGGATAAAGAAACCTATTAACCCTACTCTGCACCCATTCCAGGAAATGGACCAGATTAAGTATCTGGGGATCTCCTTGGCACGGAACCCTAAATCATGGTATACCCTAAATTTTGTTCCATGCATTAGCGGGATGGCAGAGAAATTCCATAGGTGGGGCGATCTTCCATTAACATTGACAGCTCGGATCATGTTAATTAAAGTAGTTTTATTCCCCAAATTGCTTTATTTCCTTCAGAATCTTCCCCTGCTCCTGTATAAAAAATATATTATCTATCTTAATAGGATCTTTAATACATTTATTTGGAAGGACAAAAAGCCCCGTATAGCTCTTCTCAAACTAACCCTACCCAGAACATCTGGGGGGATGGCGTGTCCAAATGTTAAATATTATAATTACGCTGCCCTGTGTAAATATGCATTAGATTGGATCGTAGGAAAGGAGCGGGAGACATTTCTCGAAATGGAAGCTAGCATGATAACCCCTTTTACATTACAAGCAATATTACACTATCCTGCAGCTAAACTTCCCAGTAACATTGTTCAACTATATTCATTCAAATTTATCATAGCTGCATGGCAGAAAATATGTCAAGAGATTAAACTAAATTTTGCTAAATCAGAGTTCCTTCCTCTGGTAGGTAACCCGGATTTCCCTCCGGGAGTGGGCACAACAGTCTACTCATTGTAGGCTGAGAGGGGATTCAAATTTGTAGCGCAATTATGCGAGGACCAGTCATTGATAGTGAAGAAGTTTGCTGATGTGGCTCAAGAATTTGGTCTGCCAAAATCACATTTCTACGCTTATCTTCAGGTCAGACACTGGATAGGGGAACTTAGGCAAAAAACAGGGCCAGAACTAAACATTAGAGAATTGGGGGCATTGATTAAGCAATCTCGGGAGGGCGTGGGGACCATCTCTCCAACCTACAGGTTACTGTTGAATTACCTTGGTGAAAGTAATATGTTGGAAATTAAGGAAAAATGGTCTAGGATAAGAGTGGAGGTAGATTGTGATGTAATAAGGCAAAGTATGATATTAGCTGCTAAGGCAGCAACATCAAGTAGCTATAAAGAATCGCACCTTAAAATTATAAACATGGCCTACCTCACCCCAGATAGAATGGTGAAATGGGCACAAGAACAAGGAAACTGCTCTAGATGTGGCTATGTTAGAGCAGATATTGTCCATTGTTTTTGGTCATGCCCGAAAATGTATCAATTCTGGCAAAAAATTACTTTTTGGAGCAGTAGGACTTTGGGAATAAGATTTAAACTAGAAATGCATCAGATATTCTTTTTACGTAAATATTCCTTGTAACTGCCTAATATTAGATTTATTAACTTGCTCATATTAATTGGGAGGAATTTAATACTAAAGACCTGGAAGGGCAAGAAAGGCCCAAAACCGACAGAGTTTCTTAATACTGTTCAATATCAGAGCATTGTGGAACAGATTAATTTAAGAAACACCAGCCCCAAACAAATCGCCAGGTTTTTCAATAAATGGAAGCATTATATTAATTCTCTACCAAGACGAGCCCAATCCCAACTTACTATGCCCTTTAAATCATCTAGCTGGGTTCAGCAGCAGATAGAACTAGGGTTATTCCCGAGAACCTGGTTTACAGCAGAATAGCTATAGTTCATAACTGGAATGGAGGAGGGAGTGGAGGGAGGGGGGAGGTAGAAGAGGGGGTATTATATTAATGACCCCCTCCCCCTTCCCTCCCCCCCTTTTTCCTTTTTTTTTTTTTCCTCTCTCAGTCGCAGACCCCCTCCCCCCATTTGATGAACTAATACCTAGCCCCAATAAGAAGCTAGGGACACAGTAACTATATAGACCCAGATAGGACAGAGCCCCTCTGGCTCTAGTCAAATAATTTGAGTACTGGCCGATAGGCCATAAGTAAAGAGCATCTGTAACTAAGGTGCCAATTGATTCAATGGATGAATATAAAAAGCTGGTCAAACAACTGAAAGACAAGCTTGTCTTTGTCTGCTTTCTTTTCTCTCCCCCCCCTGCTTGTTACTTTTCTTTCTACGTGTTGGTGTTTATTGTTGTTTATGGACATAATGTAATGAAGTTTATTTTTTAAATAGCTATGGTTAGACAGACATTAAGGTCTGCCATTGGCTGTACAGAATGTTTTTGTTATTATATGTAAGCTGTCTACAACTAAATAAAATAATAAAAAAATAAAAAATACACACACAGTCACACACCCCTAAATCTTCTTACAAGTAAAATCCATCTAGTTGATGCAGGAGGGCAGGGACGTAGTGAGTGACTCAGTGTGAGGAGCCGTAAGCCGTGTGTTCACTTTTCTAGTCAAGGACTCCAGGGCAGACTGACAGTGAGTGGCACCATGTGTATATGCCATTTGTTTGGGCAATTGCATAGCCATACCAACCCCAGCTGCAGCAGTGTGTTACAGAGAGTCAGAGGTGAGCAGTGCACTAAGGAGCGGTATTGTAATTACCAGAGCGTCTTGAACTGTTATTAATTAAGGCCCTTAATTAATAACTGTTCAAGATGCTCTGATAATTACAAGGCCCGCCCAGGACATTCAGAGAGCAGGAGCAGTTGCAGGGGGGCAAACTGTTGCACTACTTCCCTTACTCTATTCTCATAAAGCATTAGAGTGCTTAAAACTTCCCTAGGACGGGGGGGCGGAGCCAACTACCAAGAGGATCAGACGTGTTCTCCTGCAGCTCCTGATTCTTAAGCTATATTATGGAATATAAATCCTGTAACTTTTCCCTTTTATTTGTGGAGGACTTCAGATATAATCCTTAGGCTATGAACCGCTTGGAAATTAATCACTCGCGAGGACTCAGAGATACTAAGCACTGCTAAAGTGTAGTGAAGCCATGTGGGGATCAACGCCATTTTAACTACTGTTCTCATCTCACAACCTCCAGTTAGCCTGACCTACTAAGGTTTATAGGCTCTACTATTGATGATGGAGGAACCTCATTCGGAAATAAGAGCCTGCCTGTTGGAATTGGGATCTCGCATGACAGACTACTTCATCAGTCTGAGAGACACTGTTAGATGTGGCTCTGAGCTTATCGAGGCACCTGTGACTGCAATGGAGGAGCAAGTGGCGCTTCCATTCCACACACGGCTACCAATAGCCCCAATGTCTGTGCACCAAGGTATTGTAATAGCACTGCCAAATGAGATCCAGATGGCCTCTTCCCCGCTTAATCCGGGGGAAACTGGTGACTCAGATGAAGAGGTGGGATGTCAGCTGCTCGACATAAATTCATCCGGTTCTGGGCATTATATTTTTGAACTCGCTCCAGACCTGGGGGAACAGAGGCCTGGCCCCGATGTCTCAGTGAACTCTCCCTCTCCGGTACCCTGGGTTAGTGACCGCTCATATGCCTGTTAAATTTCAGGAGGTGAGACCGCAAACAAGCTGTTTTGTTCGCATTGCAATCCCCTCCTGGGGATCATTCTCTCCAGTTTACTTCTGGCCTGTTAGCATGAGGCTCTGCAAGGGAACAGCGGCCACACTATTGAGGTCATCGGCCATACACTACAGGTTGGGTAAGCCTGGTATGTGGGACCCTGGAGGACGCAATTTAGTTGAGAAAGTAGTGCAGACTCTTTACATGCTCTGCTGGGAAGGTTAAGACATTTGGATAACAATAATGGTCATGATATCGGACCCACTTAAGTCTGTATAATAGCATCTATATGATGTGTGTGGTGGCCTCATTTATGTACTAACTGGTTAATTCTTACTGTCGCTATTCTGAGATAACTCTGGACAGGTGCTGGCTAACATGGCACTGAATTTTGAATCCACATTGGAACATGTGTTTATGTCCTCCAAGAACGTTATAGATTGGAGGTTGATGTGTGACAAATCGTTATGGTATTGGCTTTGCTGCATATTCCAGCTGTTGTTCCCCTAACACAGTTGGAGTGGTTTAAAGTAACAGAGGTCCCTGGAGTATGTTAGGGACAATCTCCCAAGTGTTTTGGGGACTTCCCTCTACTACACTTACATTTATAGAAGCCTGCCAACACCCTTATATTTAGCATTCTAATGATAACACTGTTATTTTTCATGTTTATGAATGTTTGGTTTGTATGTTGAATATTCACTGAGTCATATTTCCTCAGTCTAAATAATCTAGTGTAACATAAAGTATTCATTTTGGCATGCTACCTTCATGACCATGTCATAGTCACACGCACTTATGTTATTATCTCTCATCCCATTGCGACATAAACTGATTTTGTTACCCCTTTAATCTATTAGAGGGTTCTACATATTTCATGAGGCCAATGTATCTAAGTTGTACATTATACTAATTAAGCCGCTGCAATGCACTTAATCTTTTAACTTAGTCTGTACTTAGGGTGACCCTGATAATGTAAAAGATATTGTTATTTATTGCTAACACTGGTCCCATAATATTTAATAATTTGGAAGCATCTACTTGTAATGCTTCATAACTCCATTACTGTCGCTATCCAATATTCTCACCATAAGTATTAAATACCTAGGCCCCCAATATCTTTGATGGCAAAGGGAGAAATAATCAGAAACATAGATAGAACCCTTCTTTGCAGTATGGCTACTTTTGCACATATATTCACAATATCGGGATTACTAATATATATGCTTTAACAGTAATTTCTGATATCCTCTCTAGTTCCCTTAATGTTCTGTTGCAATATGGTTGATAATGTTCCTTGGTTTTTTAATGTTTGAGATTTACATGTTGGAAACTTTCCAAACCAATAGCTGGTTATAACTCAGGAGGATTTACCAGTATGAATAACTCCATAGAGCTGTTTAACATAACTTTTGCTTTGGCCTCCTTGTGTTAGTAGATATAGCGTGGTTTATTATTTATTACCTATGATTTAGTACTGATTGCTCCTTCCTAATACTCTAACGGGCATACCCCCCGCGCTAGCTTCACATACTTAAGCTCCTAGACTACTGCAAACAAGCATTTAATCTATGCTCGGTATAATGGGAACTCTCTCCTATTACATACTTGTGTTTATACATACTTTACCCTGAATCCTAGCCTACAACAACAGTGCTATATGTATTGAAACGGTTGTAATATACTTGTGTGTATACTAGTCATGTGAGAAACGTACTTTAATGTGGCTCAATTATATGTTTTTTGTTGCAACAAGTTTATAACCTTATTATATACGAGTCAGGATAATCACAATGTCTTTATATCCAATGTATGCAATTCCTTCAAAGGCTAGGTTTGAGTCATCCTTGCACGCTTTTACTGTAACACAGCAATTTTTTTAGGCTATTTGTTCGAGTAATAGTTCACATCTCAGTAATTGAGACACTTTCTTCTATATATATATATATACCATAAGATGTAATTTTGTCCCCAATAAGATGTACAGCACTCTGATATTCATGAATAGCTACTATGGGTATAATCCCTACTATCCCATACAGGCCCTCTCTTTCACCAGATGAATGCTCGTGCCCCTTTAGGGTGTCCATGCTTATCTTTTTTCAGCTTTTAGTATACACAAATCACCTCAAGCTTGAAATATGATACTTTTCTCAGCTCATAATATCATTTCTTTAGTGTGACTCAAAATTGTGATGTCTCAGCTGTTATATAGCAATAGAAATGCAACCGTATACTTACGTCTTCTAATTTATTCATGCTCTTGCTCATATTACTTGTACATAATAGTTGTCTTGATTGAGCCTCTCTCCTCCCTTTCCCGCTGGTACTTATGCCTGCGGGTCATATCCCTTCTCCTTTTTCCCACATTGCCTATAGGTGGCACTCCCCCAGGAGAGGAGCTCACCCTGAGGCCCCCTAGGCCCCCCAGTCCCTAACTACTCTAATGTCCCCTCCCCACTTGATCATAATATATTATATGTTTCCAGGCCCCCTCTATAGGATTACAAAAGCTTAGATGAGTGGGATTTTGTTTACCTCAAGTAATAATACTCTAGTCCCACCTAAATTTGTTTCTGGTGAGGACATACTAATTGGCTCCGACCCCCGCCTCCCCCCCCCACCCCTCCGATTATATTTCGAGCAGCTCTCGCCCGCTGCATCCCTCTTCCCCATATAACTATAGAGTCACCTCCTCCCTAGTCAAAAAACTATATCACAGCTTTGAAGTACAAAAGTAAGAGATTTACTGAGGCTTCAGGAATCAGGGAGGCTTTTTTCAAATTCTTCCAGGAGCTGTATGCACCTAAACAGATCGATGTGCGGAGTAAGGAGCAGTTCTGGCAGAAGATCAATGTACCCCAAATAGATCAAATGGATTTGCAGAAGATAAGCGAACCCATTACGACAACAGAAATAGTAAACACGATAAAGAAACTCAAAACAGGAAAATCTCTGGGCTCTTCTTGCTGAATCTAACATAGTATTGATTCTTAAGAAAGGCAAAGATCCAAAGTCACCTACATCTTATAGACCAATATCTTTACTAAATCAGGATTACAAGATCCTCACTGCCATTATTGCAAATAGGTTAAAATCATGCCTTGGACATATTATACATGTGGACCAAACAGGATTTATGGTAGGTAGGAAACCAGTTAAGAATTTGCGCAGGGTTCAGCTGGTGCTGGATGCCTTCTGGAATAAACCAGAGGGAAAGGGGTCTCACGCCAGGCCAGACCTCGCCATTTTAACGGTCGACGCTGAAAAAGCATTCGACTCTATTATCTGGGACCACCTTTTTACATCGTTGGAGAGGTTCGGCCTGACTGGAGTTCTTCAACAGTTTATTTGCCAGCTATATCGTGCCCCATGTTCATCAATTATTGTGAACGGCGGTACTACAGATAGGTTACCATTAAAAAGAGGTACGAGACAAGGTTGTCCACTGTCACCATTACTTTTTAATGTCACCCTTGAACCACTAGCAATTCTTTTGAGACAAGAGCTTCAAGATATCTATTTAGGCAGGAAAAAGCTAGTGCTGTCCCTCTTTGCAGACGATCTACTTTATCTGAGCAACACGTTAGTTGCGGTCCCTCAAGTTATGTCTATTTAATTTATTTAGCTCCTTTTCAGGGTACAAAATAAACTATGATACGTTGGAACTATTATGGATAAAGAAACCTATAAACCCTACTCTGCACCCATTCCAGGAAATGGACCAGATTAAGTATCTGGGGATCTCCTTGGCACGGAACCCTAAATCATGGTATACCCTAAATTTTGTTCCATGCATTAGCGGGATGGCAGAGAAATTCCATAGGTGGGGCGATCTTCCATTAACATTGACAGCTCGGATCATGTTAATTAAAGTAGTTTTATTCCCCAAATTGCTTTATTTCCTTCAGAATCTTCCCCTGCTCCTGTATAAAAAATATATTATCTATCTTAATAGGATCTTTAATAAATTTATTTGGAAGGACAAAAAGCCCCGTATAGCTCTTCTCAAACTAACCCTACCCAGAACATCTGGGGGGATGGCGTGTCCAAATGTTAAATATTATAATTACGCTGCCCTGTGTAAATATGCATTAGATTGGATCGTAGGAAAGGAGCGGGTGACATTTCTCGAAATGGAAGCTAGCATGATAACCCCTTTTACATTACAAGCAATATTACACTATCCTGCAGCTAAACTTCCCAGTAACATTGTTCAACTATATTCATTCAAATT
The DNA here is from genome assembly GCF_027579735.1 of Bombina bombina. NCBI lineage: Eukaryota > Metazoa > Chordata > Amphibia > Anura > Bombinatoridae > Bombina > Bombina bombina. The sequence goes on along the minus strand of NC_069503.1, from coordinate 498,447,523 downwards.
TATCATAGCTGCATGGCAGAAAATATGTCAAGAGATTAAACTAAATTTTGCTAAATCAGAGTTCCTTCCTCTGGTAGGTAACCCGGATTTCCCTCCGGGAGTGGGCACAACAGTCTACTCATTGTAGGCTGAGAGGGGATTCAAATTTGTAGCGCAATTATGCGAGGACCAGTCATTGATAGTGAAGAAGTTTGCTGATGTGGCTCAAGAATTTGGTCTGCCAAAATCACATTTCTACGCTTATCTTCAGGTCAGACACTGGATAGGGGAACTTAGGCAAAAAACAGGGCCAGAACTAAACATTAGAGAATTGGGGGCATTGATTAAGCAATCTCGGGAGGGCGTGGGGACCATCTCTCCAACCTACAGGTTACTGTTGAATTACCTTGGTGAAAGTAATATGTTGGAAATTAAGGAAAAATGGTCTAGGATAAGAGTGGAGGTAGATTGTGATGTAATAAGGCAAAGTATGATATTAGTTGCTAAGGCAGCAACATCAAGTAGCTATAAAGAATCGCACCTTAAAATTATAAACATGGCCTACCTCACCCCAGATAGAATGGTGAAATGGGCACAAGAACAAGGAAACTGCTCTAGATGTGGCTATGTTAGAGCAGATATTGTCCATTGTTTTTGGTCATGCCCGAAAATGTATCAATTCTGGCAAAAAATTACTTTTTGGAGCAGTAGGACTTTGGGAATAAGATTTAAACTAGAAATGCATCAGATATTCTTTTTACGTAAATATTCCTTGTAACTGCCTAATATTAGATTTATTAACTTGCTCATATTAATTGGGAGGAATTTAATACTAAAGACCTGGAAGGGCAAGAAAGGCCCAAAACCGACAGAGTTTCTTAATACTGTTCAATATCAGAGCATTGTGGAACAGATTAATTTAAGAAACACCAGCCCCAAACAAATCGCCAGGTTTTTCAATAAATGGAAGCATTATATTAATTCTCTACCAAGACGAGCCCAATCCCAACTTACTATGCCCTTTAAATCATCTAGCTGGGTTCAGCAGCAGATAGAACTAGGGTTATTCCCGAGAACCTGGTTTACAGCAGAATAGCTATAGTTCATAACTGGAATGGAGGAGGGAGTGGAGGGAGGGGGGAGGTAGAAGAGGGGGTATTATATTAATGACCCCCTCCCCCTTCCCTCCCCCCCCTTTTTCCTTTTTTTTTTTTTCCTCTCTCAGTCGCAGCCCCCCTCCCCCCATTTGATGAACTAATACCTAGCCCCAATAAGAAGCTAGGGACACAGTAACTATATAGACCCAGATAGGACAGAGCCCCTCTGGCTCTAGTCAAATAATTTGAGTACTAATTGGCTCTGTCCCCCGCCTCCCCCCCCCCACCCCTCCTATTATATTTCGAGCGGCTCTCGCCCGCTGCATTCCTCTTCCCCATATAACTATAGAGTCACCTCCTCCCTAGTCTTTCACTTAATTGATTAGCCATCTTACTTCTCTTTGTATATAGCTAGGAGAGGACCATTTTTGCTTATATTACGTTTGTTATACTCTAAAACAAAACTGAAGTCTCTTTATGTGATAGCCCACATTATATGGAAATGTTTGAGATACCAGATTACATTGTCTCCTAATTATGCTCTGTACACATTGTGTTGTGAATGTCTTGAGACATACCCTATTCTCTGTATACTCTGTATTGGTTTTTGACTTCAATAAAAAATTATTTAAAAAAAAAAAAAAAAAAACTTCCCTAGGACCTCACCGTTTCCAGCAGCCTGACATTGCATGCAGTACTGATCGGTCAGGCAAGAGGAAAACAGAGTAGTCATCTGCAGTCACATCCCACTGCTTCCAAAGTATCTGCCTTTGGGGTTGTTTAAAATTGTAAAAGTGCTACTGTTTTTAACATCTCATCTCGTACTTCTTTAGAAGGCTGGAGTTCACAAAAACAGGGCAGAATTGTGCGTGACATTCTGATGTTAATAACAGTAGCACTTTTACACTTTTAAACAAACCCAACAGCAAATACCTTGAAAGCAGTGGGATGTGACTGCAGATGAAGACTCTGTTTTCCTCATGCCTGACCGATCAGTACTGCATGCAATGTCAGGCTGCTGGAAACGGTGAGGTCCTAGGGGAGTTTTAAGCACTCTAATGCTTTATGAAAATAGAGCCAGTAGAGCAAGAGAAGATGAAGAATACTGTTAAAATGTCAGCATTTGTTTTATAAATAAACCATTTGCCTGCACTGTTTTTTTGTTTTTTTTAAAAAATGTAGTTAGAGCAATATGCCACTAATTGCCTCTATTTATCTAAGTATGCATCTGCCCACTTTACAGTGCTTAAATGAGGAATAGGTGGGGGCAGAACACTGTATTGCCCTTCAACCTCTGCTATGAAATGACCTGGGGGTGAAAAAAGAAAGCACTCACCTATTCAGCACTGTGCGTTATGAACCTGCCATGTCTGCACTGTAAAGTATGTTATTCCCTCCCTGTACACTGCATTATACTGATCTGTCTGTTATTATGTCAGTAAAATAAACATTAAACTTTCATGATTCAGACAGATCTAAGTTTAAACAAATGTTCAATTCACTGCTATTATTAAATTTGCTTTGTACTCTTGATATTTCTTTTGAAGTGTAAGCTCGGGAGCAGGAATGCACTACTGGGAGCTAGCTGAACACATGGGTGAGCCAATGACAAGAGACATATGTGCAGCTACTAATCACCAGCTAGCTCCCAGTAGTGCATTACTGCTCTGGAGCTTATCTAGGTATGTTCTTCAACTCAAGATACCATGTGAACAAAGCAAATTTTATATTTGTGTGTATGTAGTGAGCAGCATGTGTAAATATATTATGGGAAAGTACTGTAAATTTCAGTGAGCTAATCGTGTGTTATTAAGAAGTGTTTGTGTGTGTCAGTGAGCAGAGTGTGTGTGTAGTGTTTGTGTCAGTGAGCAGAGTGTTTGTAGTGTGTGTGTCAGTGAGCAGAGTGTGTGTGCTGTGTGTGTAGTGTGTGTGTCAGTGAGCAGAGTGTTTGTAGTGTGTGTGTCAGTGAGCAGAGTGTGTGTGCTGTGTGTGTAGTGTGTGTGTCAGTGAGCAGAGTGTGTGTGCTGGATGTGTGTGTGTCAGTGAGTAGAGTGTGTGTGTGTAGTGTGTGTGTCAGTGAACAGAGTGTGTGTATATACTGTGTATATTTATATATATATATATATATATATATATATATATACGTGTGTGTATGTTTCTTGGGAGTATTATAGTCACTGCCTCACCAGCCTCTGATCTCACCGCACGTCACTGATATATATATATATATATATATATATATACAAAGAGGTATCAGCGCACATCCATTTTCCAAAGCACAACATATTTTTTACTGCTGCAAAAAATTGCCTGCAAATACATCAAGAGACAACTATTCTTTTTTAAATAATATTGGTAACTTAGTCACACAACATGGCCATATTCTGCTTAGCCAGTCACCACTTTCAAGGTGCCCCAATTCGACTGGTCCTACTCTAAGTCCTTTTGCCACAGAGGGCTGAAACATTCCTGCTTTTACTCTTCATAATAGAATAAGACTCCCTGGCTTTTTATTCACAACTCTATAACACTGTTATGAGCACACCTGAACTTGGGTGGGGTGCTTAAACCAATGGGAGATGGTCAGTCTCCCTGGTAATTTTAAATACAAAAACAAAATTAGTTTTTTTAGCACACCTTACAAAAAGTTTAAATCCACATCTGGGAGTGCTGCCAATATGACCCAGTAATTACACAAACAAAGAGGTATAAGCGCACATCCATTTTCCAAAGCACAACATATTTTTTACTGCTGCAAAAAATTGCCTGCAAATACATCAAGAGACAACTATTCTTTTTTAAATAATATTGGGAACTTAGTCACACAATATGGCCATATTCTGCTTAGCCAGTCACCACTTTCAAGGTGCCCCAATTCATCTGGTCCTACTCTAAGTCCTTTTGGCTAAGCAGAATATGGCAATTTTTTGCAGCAGTAAAAAATATGTTGTGCTTTGGAAAATGGATGTGCGCTGATACCTCTTTGTTTGTGTAATTACTGGTTCATATTGGCAGCACCCCCAGATGTGGATTTAAACTTTTTGTAAGGTGTGCTAAAAAAACTAATTTTGTTTTTACACAAAGATTGAAAGAAAAATAAATTGCGCTAGAGAATATATATGTATATATATGAGACTGGTCAATATCTATGTTGTATCTAAATACACACGTAGTAGATCTTGCTAAGAATGCAACAAAAAAGGATTATATCAAAACCACAACAGGATAAAAAAACACAAGATAGAGGAATATAAACAGTTGCAGATAGTTGCAAATTAAAAAACCAATTTCAGCCTATTTGTGTTATCCCTTTAAATGGTATATAATACCTTACGGTTACTGGTTGTGTCCATACAATCAAAAAATGTTCAGATTGAGTCCAGTCCAATTATATTCTTTTATTGGATATTCCAAGAAGGTATATGTTGCTTTCCTTGATTGCAAACAATTTGTTGAGTGGCTGTTTTCGTGCTGCCTGTGATCAGCTGGGCAATCCAATCCTCAGCTCCAATGCAGTATCATGTAAAAGAGAAAAAAAGAAAAAGGCGCACAGGGCCGACTCAAGTGAAATATTTTATTAACAGTGAAGTATACACATAAAAACTGACACTTACAAGATTCGTAAGTGCTAAAAAGCACATCAGTTGAGCACTGTGTAGGTACAGCTGCTGCTCCTCCACACCAGGTTCAAGATGGAAATTTTCAGGCACGGTATCCGGAACCCCTGCTCTGATAACCGTGGATAGGATTCTAAGGCAGCTGGCCAGACGCTTGCTCTTTAATAGCCTAACGCGTTTCCCCCGATCAGCGGCCGGGCTTCTTCATGAGGCAGTAATGACGTATTATTATTATTATTATTATTATATTATTCTTGTTGTTATTAATATTTTATTATTAGTAGTAGTAGTATTAGTATTTTATTATTATTATTATTATTATTTTATTATTATTATTGTTGTTGTTATTATCATTATTATTAATATTTTTAATTTTTATTATTATTATTATTTTATTATTACTCTTGTTGTTATTATTATTATCATTATTATTAAAAATTGTATTATTATTATTATTACAATTATTGTAAAATTGTTATAGCGTGGAAGAGTGATTAGCCATCTGTTTTATTCACTTGCAGTTTGGAAAAAGCTGTATAGTAAAGAAACATACTGAGATGTTTAATTCTCTTTATTGCTGAATGGGTTGCAAATAAATTAGCTGTTCGCTTTCTCAGCTTAGATATTTACTTGTTTGCATATGCATGTGCGCTTTTAAATCACAGAGAAGAACACAGCGTTAAACATTCAGATACAACAAAAAGGCAATGCATCTCAAAGCACAAAACAATCATAATTTTAGGAAGATGCATTCTCAGTGGCGTGTAAATTCACTCACTGAGAGTTATTTAGTACTACATTGCCTTTGAGAAAATATGATCCTTTTATATGCACCTGTACACATTTCCAACAAAGGGCTAGACTACAAGTGGAGTGCAAAATATCGCTTTTGCAAAAGCGATATTTGCGCTTCACTTAGTAATACCAGCGCACGCAAATATGAGAGCGTGCTTCCATAGGCTTGTTCTTCGTTCGCGAGACATTGCTGATAATCTAGCGCAGCGAAGAGAATAAGTCGCACAGAGATGGGCAGCAAATGTTAAATATATATGTATATGATTATATACATATATATTTATATGTTAAAATGTGTATATACACATATTAACACAAATATATATGTATATAAGCATATGCATATATATTTACAGGGAACACACATTTCCCCAAAGACTGCAATGTAAGGGCACTTTTTAGTACCGTTTTTTTCTAACACCCCATACCCGCCACTTAACCCCTAAAAATGGCTTCATGCAGTTGTTTTTTATTTAAAAAAATGCTACATTTAAAAAAAAAAAATAACAAGACTCTTAAATTTGGGGTAAATTGGGGGACATTTAGAAATAAAATCAGAGATCTGATCTCTGGTTAATTTTCTGAGCACTAATTGCTACTGCAAGCTTGCAGTAGCAATAACCAGCCACTTGTTATGGATGGTTATTTATCACGCGCCAGTAAATGGACAAATTAGTCCATTTACAGGCGCGATAAATTAGCCTTCCACTTGTAATCTAGCCCAAAATTATTAAAGTGATGGTAAATTCACCTTACTAACTTTAGATATATTGAAAACTCTGGTAATTATAAGCATACCAAGGTGCTTATTTTCTTCAAAAACAAATACAACTTCTATAAAACACCATTATTGTGAGGCTCCGTTACCTGCTTTAATGCATCCTCTGTCATAGATATTCTTAGTGTGGTGTTTGACTGGAAGCTCTTCCAGCCAATAGGAGCCTCACAATGCGTCCTATGTAATTTACTTACAGCACAATTCCATGCTTCTAACTATTAACTGACTTAGCTTTGAAGTGCAACTGCGCACTCACAGCTCACTACGCTAGATTACCTGTTTACAGTAAGCATCCTCACTGTTTCAGTTGCACAAATAGCGAAATGAGCTGTGCGTGCGCAGTTGCACTTCAAGGCTAAGTCAGCTAATAGTTAGAAGCACGTGCTGTAAGTAAATTAAATAGGGCGCATGGTGAGGCTCCTATTGGCTGGAAGAACTGCCAGTCAAATACCACACTAAGAAAATCTATAACAGAGGCTGTATTTAAGCAGGTAACAGAGCCTCACAATAATGGTGTTTTATAGAAGTTGTATTTGATTTCGAAGCATACAGTTACTTATTTGATTTTAGTTAAAGGAACATAAAAATAAGAAAATGATCCAGTATGTTAGAACATTTTATTATTACACTTTTACCTGGGGTTGGTTCTAATCTTTCTGATCCAGTTTATTTGTGGATTTACAGCTCCTGATATGTGATCACAGTCCCAGAGATAACAACATATTCTTACAGTTCCTCCAGTCCACAGGTTTTGCACTTTATTTTAGCAACAAAATGGACACATCAAATTCAACACATAAAGGATGTTGATAAAGTGTAATACTGGCCATTTAGAGATGTTTATGTGTATTACAGTACAGCTTGTGCAATTATAGCACAAATGGTTGTAAAAGCTTCTCTGTGATCCCCTTTATTCAGAAATAGCAGACATATATGGCTTTGGCGTTGCTTTTTGGTAATTATAAGGCCGCTAAATGCTGCTGCGCACCACACGTGTATTATGCCCAGCAGTGAAGGGGTTAATTAGGCAGCTTGTATGGAGCCTGTAGGGTTAATTTTAGCTTTTGTGTAGAGACCAGCCTCCCACCTGACACATCACACCCCCTGATCCCTCCCAAACAGCTCTCTTTCCTCTCCCACCACACAATTGTCCCTGCCATCTTAAGTACTGGCAGAAAGTCTGTCAGTACTAAAATAAAAGGTTTTTTTTTATATAAAAGCATATTCTGCTGTGTAGGATCCCCCCCTTAGCCCCCAAACTCCCTGTTCCCCCCAAACAGCTCTCTAACTCTCCCCCTCTACCTTATTGTGCGCCATCTTGGGTAATGGCAGCTGTCTGCCAGTACCCAGTTTGCCATGAAATTTTTTTTTTTTGCAAATTTTTCTGTAGTGTAACTGCCCCCTCAATAACCGACCCCCCACCCCCTCCAAGATCCCTTAGATGAAAATTTGCTCCCTCCTCTCTCCCACTTTATTTTACAACAATTGTACCATAGTGTAGCGTTCCCACCCGCTCCCGCCCCCATGCACCTACCCACCCCCATGCACGCGCGTGCCCCCGTGCATGCTCCCGGCATCCCCAAACGTGATCCTGCCCCCTCTGACACGCAACCCCCATCGTTAGCCGTCCACCCGCCTTCCTGCAAGGCTTCCTCCCACCAAAGATCGTGTCCATCGATGTCTGATGCAGAGATGGCCACAGAGTGGCTTTCTCTACATCGGATAGCTAAAAAATGTTATTGCAGGATGCCTCAATATCGAGGCATCACTGCAATAATATGAAAGCATCTGGAAACAATCAGGATCGCTTCCACCGCTTGAAGACACCAAACACGTACAGGGTACGTCCTTGGTCGTTAACTGCCTTTTTTGTAGGACATACCCTGTACGTCGTTGGTTGTTAAGGAGTTAAAATTGCATACTCTATCTAAATCATGAAAGAAAAAAATGTGTTTAATGTCCCTATAAGGTTAAGGAGTCATATTATCAGCTGCTTCTACTACAAAATGTTTGCATGTGTATGAATTAATAAGTAGACCAGCTCAGCAGCATGCTGTTTTGTTTCTGCATGTACATTTGTAATGAAATGATTGATGACTGGTGGTATGCTGCTAAAGCATTCTCACAGCAATAAATAGTTTGCCAACTATCCAGATATTCTCAAGAAAGCCCTGTTTTTTGTTCTCTTGTACTAGGGTGTTACTGTTAGTCCCACATTGTAAAACTCTGTTCTAAGTTGTGTGATTAGCCTGGATTCCTAACTGTAATGTCGAATGTTGATCACAATTCTCTAGAAAAAAAAAAATTCAACAAAAATCCCCTTAGACTTTAAAGAACCCCTAAATACAGTAGAATTGCAGTAATCAATAAAAGCGTAATAAAAAGATAATGCAAAATCACATAGAGCTGGATTACAAGTGGCACGCTGAGCATGTGAAAAATAACGCAGTTATTACAAGTTGAAAGTAAATACGATTGCAAAAGCTCCATTGCATTTTTAACTTGTCGGGTTAGCGTGACTAAAACCCACACATAAAGGGTAGTGCGTTAAAATTGTTTGCATAAAACACAACATACATACATTAAAAATTATAGTTACACTCATATAAACACTATCTGATAAAATTATTCATAGAAATATTACAAAAAAAAGTTTATTTTAAGGGTTAAAAGGTAAATGGTAAATGACAAGATGTTTGACTGCAAATGGCTATATTGTGTGTATGTATATATATATATATATATATATATATATATATATATATATATATATATATATATATATATATATATATATATATATATATATATAGTTCCAAAAAAGAGCACTCTCACCATGATAGCAACTGCCAGGGTGCCAACAGTTAAATATAATAGGTAAAAGGCGGCACCCACTGGTCCTTCCAAAGTGTACTTTATGAAGGGGAGTGTCCCCCCGAAACATCACTTTGTTCAAATAAAGTACACTTTGGAAGGACCAGTGAGTGCCGCCTTTTACCTATTATATATATATATATATATATATATATATACATATATTATTTTTTCTTTCCAAAGGCAGGGAGAGTCCATGACTTCATTTATTACTGTTGGGAATATCAACACTTGCCACCAGGAGGAGGCAAAGACACCCCAGCCAAAGGCTATAAATATCTTCCCACTTCTTTGTCTTTTGTCACTATAGGAGAGGTATCTGAAATTACAGAGGGTTCTGTTTCAGCGATCACTGTGACAAATGCATGTTTATATTGTCAGGAGACTATGGTTTGCCTACCTGCACAATTCTGTTCTGTCTGCTTATGTTCTGTGTTAAAGACCAAGAAGGGGTCTAAATCTAGTTTATCCCCTGGTACTTTTATGCGCTCTGAGCTTTCTACCTCTCAGGATTCCGTTGTCCATGAGATGCCTATTCTGCAGTCGCAGTCCCCATTTAACCCTATGACATAGGTAGTGCCCTGCAGCGCACATTTATCTCCGGTTGGAGGTCATTTTTTGCCATCAGACTTTACTTCACAGCTTCAGTCTGTGGTATCAGCTGCATTAAACGCTTTGCCTATCTCTGGAAAATGTAAGAGAAATGTTAAGCATAGTTCCACTGACTTGGGGGTTAACTCCTCTCTTCAGTCTGAGTTGGCTAGTTTGTCTCACCTTTCTGAGGATGATCTAACTTCGGTTGCATCTGAAGGTGAGCTTTCGGAGTCAGAGGTATCTGAAATGAAATCTCCTACTCCCGAGGAACCAAATTTTAGGTTTAAGATTTAACACCTCCGCTTTCTCTTGAAGGAGGTATTGTTTACCCTAGAGGTTCCGGAAGCTATGCTTTCTGGAGAACCTATTATCCCTACATTAGATAGGGTTTATGAGGAGAAGAAGGTTCCTGATGCAGATAACTTAGTATTTTGCATTCATTTATAGACACCATAATAAGTTACTGCACTTACCTTATGAAATGTCTATGAAGCAACACTTGATTATCCAGAAAAAATATACAAAGTTTAATTTCTAAAGGTTTAACATATCACTATGATTACAATTATCTAGCGCTATACAAAGAGAGTGCATAGACAAACCATGGAGACCAAATTAATCCAAAACAGCACCAAATCACTTTGACTGAGGCTCAGGGAACTGAATAGTTTTAAGAACCGATTATGAATGCTAATATGTTATCTGCATTAGGGCGCACAACTGCAGTACAAAGTTTTTACTCATGACACTGAGGTTTTGCATAACAGATATTCACAAGATTATTGTTGCACAATATATATGAAATCACTGCTCTACACAATGGGGTTATATGTTGCACTATAAATTATTTTTCACTCTGAGAATATGAATATGTGTAGGTATGCAAAACACTATAAGATTTGTATTTATAACACCTTAGCAACCATTGCTAGGTTACCTTGATTACCACTTTTTGGCACTATTTTTTTAATTGATTGGGGGTGGCGCTTAGGATATTTAAGTTATTCTTTTTTTTATTTCACTGTTTGGTCTGAGGAAGGGGTCTGTGTACCTCGAAATGTCACCATGTTTATCATGTCTTAATAAAACAAAAGGATTATTTTTCTAAATCCAGCGAGTGCAGTCCCTCATTGCATTTATACAGATTATTCTGACTTGGCACCCTGGTTGTTGACCATTATGAAGTGGGAGTGCAGATACAGGAGTATATATATATATATATATATATATATATATATATATATATATATATATATATATATATATATATATATATATATATATATATATATATACACATACAAACACACATGTATATCTGTGTAAAAATGTATGAAAAAATATATTGATTTTAAAATGTGAAATGTTGATGTGTGAGTCCATGTTTAGGTATATATCTACATGAGAAAAAAAATGTCTAATTAACTCAAATATATAAAGTTATTTTTCATAACTTGTATTACATGTAATATGTATGCCAATGATTACATGAATTAATTGTATCCAACTGCAACATAAAATAAAAATAAATAGTGCATGAATCATTTCATACCCTTGAAAAAACAAAAATTAATAATACCAAATAAGGAATTCAACTTTTAGGTATTCCAGTTTGTAATTTATGAATCCATAAAACGTCATGTTTTTGAAGAAGAGAAACCCTATCTTCCCCTCATTTAGGTTTAAATACTTGTCCTATTACACACCAGATAAATGTGGTAACATCTTGGCAATGATTGACTATAAAATGTTGCGCCAATGATGAACATTCTCCCTTCAATCTGATGTCCCCTAAATGTTCCCTGATCCTCGTTTTAACCTCCCTAGTGGTCATAACTTCCTACTACATTCTGCATGAAGTGCATAAAATAAGATATACTACATGGGAGGTAGAAAAGTTGACACAGATCAAAATTTGATATTTATCCCATGATAAAAGATTTAAAGGACTCCAACCATGAACTACCTGATCTTGGTTTTCTTAGCTGACTGGGTGAGACCATGCTCCCAATGGTCATATTCCATTCGATACCCATTCTTAATTATTGGGGGCCAATTTTATGATGTTCAGATGGACATGATACACTGTAGCAGATTATGTCCACTGCATATCAATAAATGCCAACAGCATAAGCATTCTGTACATAATAATTTGGGTCCATTAACCACAACGCTACCCACCTTGTCTGGCTGTCAAATCACTTTGTCATCTCACTCATTCAGAGCTAAAAGAGCCAGTCAATCCCGATTACTGAGATTGGGGATCATTGGCACTAAAATGCTTCTTCAAGATCAAAGTATGAATAAACCTGTTCATGTCTATGAATGTTTCAAATACATTAGAAATTATTTGTGGGAACATAGCCCAAACCATATCCAAAAACTCAAAATTTCCTCATTGCTCAATACTGTTTGCAATAAATGAATCACTAGATCAGAGTTACTTCATTCTATTACATGTTTCCCTCAGTAGGTATTTGTCTCTCCCTGCTGGAGTGCCTGAACCTCCACCTTTTGATTTTGATCTCCCTGTCTGAAAATCTTGGTCCAGGCATAGAGGTTCATCATTGTCTGGACCTAGTCCCTGATTATTATTTAGAAGGGGTCTGGCCAACACTCTCTGGGTGTCATTAATCTGCATAGGAATATATATGGAAGGGTTAGACCTATAATGAAAACTATTAGAACTTATATCCCTATATCTAGTCTGGGAGTCTGGTTGTAATAGTTTCTTAGCCTTAGATTAGCCTTAGATGTTCCATTATATGTAACAATTTACTTTATCTTAGGTCACACCACTTGGGGAGTAAAGGGAATACAGTCAGATGAATAACAGCAATATTAGACAAAGCATCATTAATGTCCAAATTAGCAGTATTCACATTGTCTTCCTCATTAGAATCAGCTCTTTTGTTAATGTTAGTGATTAGGGGGAGGGCAAGATTAAAAATAAGATAGTGGTGCCAGTGCAACTAGGATTAATAACAATTAGGAGGATCAGGAACAGGAAGTCAGCTAGGGTTACTTGGGACTGAGAATAGACATGGTGATCTTAAGATATCCCTATCTATCTATCTATCTATCTATCTATCTATCTATCATCTTTCTTTCTATTTGTCTATGTAATATACACTATAGGGACCAGTCGTAATGAGGTAGAAGCTCCCTACAAATAGCCATAACTATCCTGCATTACTTGGTTGCACTCAAAGCATGTGATCACAAAAATAAATAGAAAACGGTTTCCAACATAGCCACAAAAATATGGCTTATAATTATTATTGTTATACTATATTTTTTATGACAAGTGTGTTATTTGTACCAGCAATTTAATACAGCATGTGATTTATGATTTTAAGTACTAGAAATGAATGTCTAATTTTCCTCCTGAAGTTTGGTATAGCAAATATAAAGCATAGATTTACTTTAGTATCTTTGGATATTTAATACTTGCTGGCTTCAACACTAACAGAGTATAGGGAGGGAAACATAACAAGCCCTGCCAAAAAAAAGATAAAAATCAACTCAGTCCAACCCAATAACTATTTTCTTTCTGAGAATTATTGATTAAAGTATGTATGATCTCTTAACAGTTTAGGGAATAGAATAAAATTTGATTTTTAGAGAAAAAACATTGGAAAGATGCTGTTGGCAGAAAAGACACATTATGCTCTCATCTTGAAACCACCTTTCTATAAAATACCCAGGGCTGTGTAAGTACTTTCTTTTTTCTGCACAAAGGTTGTTATAAATATAAATAAGTATTACCAATGTTGTAAAATGGATCTCTAAATATATAAACTTTTTTCTTTCATGTTTTAATGTCAGAGATATAGCTGAATAAGGACATATTTCTACATTCTTATTAAAAAAATAATGCAATGATGATGGGTGTCCGAAGAGGGCAGGGGTATAAGCACCAACTCATTTGATGCCAATGAGCCACCATTTTTAAAATGATATTCAGGTCACATGTACAAGAAATTCTCACCTTCTACACATATTACAACTGATATTAACCATTTTATACTCCCACCCACCCCTGGAAATGTTTCTGTGGATGCTGATGATTGCTGGGTCTTGGGTGATCTGATAGCTACATTTCAAAACTCTTATGCCATTACTTTAAAGGGACAGTAAACACCTTGTAATCACAACATTTTTTGCAGCCTTCCAACAGCGTATCATCTCAGCAGTCTGAATTGTTATACAAGTAATTAGCACATTGCTGCAATTGTTTTTCATTGGTCAAACTCCACCGAGCATTGTTTGGCCTTAGCAGAAATTATAAGATAAACTGTAAATTAACATGCACTAGGGGTAAGGCTTATGAAATCTCCCAGGAAAGTATTTTGCAAAGTTGTTTTATTACACATACTGTAATTAAGCAATTTATATTACAGTCTCAACGTATTTACTGTCCCATTATTTCAAAGCAGTAATGCAGCGTAACATAATTATTCTAAAATTGTGTCTTTTCTTTCTATGGTTTCAGTGTACATTTTTGAGTTTCTTTTAGAAGAAAAGCACCAACACAATGCTAAATTGTGTATAACCTTTAGCATGCATGTTTATAAACAAATCATTCACAGAAATCATTTAATAATACTTTTGACAGAGCATTGGGAGCATACTGTGTACAGCACAGACCAACTTTAGCAATAAAGTCTTTGGACTTCTTTATGAAAAAGCTGACATGGGGGACAGGCGGTTTGACTGAAATAAGATAAAACCTATTTGTATTATTATTTATATGTATTAAATGACAGAATGCAAGTGATGTATTTAATTTAGAGATGGGCCATTGATACATTTGAGGTATTTATACGAGAACAACTGATATTATCAAAAAAATATAAAACATTTTTATTGCAGCATTCAATTTTCAAAACATAAAGGACATTTAAAAGGACATTAAACACCTTGAGATTTGACTATGAAATGTTTAATTATATATAGCTAAAATATATATATATATATATATATATATATATATATATATATATATATATATATATATATATATATATATATTTCAGATGAGTATTTACCTGTGTTTATCCATACAAACTATTTACAACAGGAGGTCTTTTTTTTTTTTTTTTAAGTTTCACTTGAGCAAACTTTATTACATACACCCTGAGACTCGGAACCTCAAGTTATAAAGATGCTAACAGTGACAGAAAACAGGGTACCTATCAAGACACAAACCTGAGTTCGATTAGAGGTGAAATTCTAGGTTATCTTTAGACATGTTTTAATCACTTTTATATTACAGAGTGACCAAATATGACAGGCATGTTTGGTATCAAAATAATCCTTATGATGTCACAATGGGAATTCTTATAGGGGTATCTATAATATATGTATATAACTAAAATTCAACTATATTACGAGTTTTGAGCGCTATAGGGTAATTAACGACTGCCACAAAAGCGACTTTAATGCACCTCCCTATAGTGCTGCTATTACAGGTTTACAAAAAGCAGGATTGTGCAGGCGATATGGTTGCGTTGAGCTCCATACCGCACCGAAATACAAGCGCTGCTTTGACGTGCTCGTGCATGATTTCCCCATAGACATCAATGGGGAGAGCTGGCAAAAAAGAAGCCTAACACCTGCGATCGCAGAAACAAAAGCTCCATAATGCAGCCCCATTGATGTCTATGGGGAAAGAAAAGGTTATGTTTAAACTAGGGATGCACCGATACCATTTTTTTATGACCGAGTACAAGTACCGATACTTGTTTTCAAATACTCGCCGATACTAATTACCGATACTTTTTTTTTAATGTCATGTGACAGTTTACCAAGCACAATACAGACTAACTATTTAAGATTCCTTCTTTATAATTATAAAGGACTGTAATTCAAAAGACATTATGAAATACTAAAACAGTTTTATTGGTCAAAAGTTTACTGAACATGTTTATAAATAACAAATATTACAATAAAATATTAAATTTAAAGGGGTAATGCAATTGGATTGTAGGGCTGTTATATAACATCAATCTGACATTGTATGAAGGTTCGACTCTAAGTTGAACAGTCTTTCACTTTCCACACTACTGCATGGGACAGAAAGATATTTTTGGGCCATTTTAGCCAGAGCTGGAAATCTGTTTATTAACTGCCCAGTACTTCAGGGGTTTGTCTGAACGAGGTACAGTGATCTCTACTACAATAATACAGGTAGCCCTCAGTTTACGCCGGGGTTAAGTTCCAGAAGGAATGGTTGTAAATTGAAACCGTTGTAAATTGAAACCCAGTTTATAATGTAAGTCAATGGGAAGTGAGGGAGATAGGTTCCAGGCCCCTCTCAAAATTGTCATAAGTAACACCTAATACATTATTTTTAAAGCTTTGAAATGAAGACATTAAATGCTAAACAGCATTATAAACCTAATAAAATAATCACACAACACAGAATATATAATTAAACTAAGTTAAATTTACAAAAACATTTGCTAAACAGCGTTATAAACCTAATAAAATAATCACACAACACAGACTTCACTTGCATTTTTCTGCAAACAGTTCTTTCTATGCATTCCAATCTGGACTGATTTATAGACCGGAAGATCTTGTTCCTTTGAAATCTGCTCAATAGCTCAAGTCTGGGTAAACTGATTAATTTCAGCTTGCTTGGCTTTGCTGCAAAACAAGCGGACAGCTCCACCTACTGGCTATTTTAATAAATGCACTGCTTCTTAATGCTTTTCAATAGCAGTCACATGACTGGAAAAAAAAGGTTGTTATTCTGAAATGGTGTAAATTGAACCGTTGTAAAACGAGGGCCACCTGTACAAATAAGAGCAATTTGTATTGGCAGAACAGTAGTAAACAATTTTTAGTTAAGTCTCCACTCCAGTTTAAAATGAAATGGGAACATGCAGTTTGAAAAAACGCCACAAGGTAGCATATGGTTAGGAAGTGGAGGTATCGGTTTAAGTATCGGTGCATTTTGCACGAGTACAAGTATTCATGCAAATACTTGGTATCGGTGCAACCCTAGTTTAAACCTAACACCCTAACATAAAAACCACGTCTAAACACCCCTAATCTGCTGCCCCCAACATCGCCGCCACCTACATTACAGTTATTAACCCCTAATCTGCCACCATTAACATTTCCGCCACCTAAATAAAACTATTAACCCCTAATCTGCCGCCCTTAACATCGTTGCAACCTACATTACAGTTATTAACCCCTAATCTGCTGCCCCCAATGTCGCCGCCACTATACTAAAGTTATTAACCCCTAAACCTAACCCTAACGTAACCCTAAGCATAAGTCTAACCCTAACCCTAACACCCACTGACTTAAATATAATTAAAATAAAGCTAAATAAACCTTACAATTATTATCTAAATAATACATATTAAAAACTAAATACATACTTACCTGTAAAAAAAAAACTAAGCTAGCTACAAAATAACTAATAGTTATATTTTAGCTAGGGATGCACCGATACCGATACTAGTATTGGTATCGGTACCGATACCAAGTATTTGCATGAGTACTTGTACTCGTGCAAATGCACCGATACTTAAACCGATACCTCTACTTCCTACCCATATGCTATCTTGTGGCGTTTTTTCAAACTGCATGTTCCCATTTCATTTTAAACTGGAGTGGAGACTAAACAAAAAATTGTTTACTACTGTTCTGCCAATACAAATTGCTGTTATTTGTATTATTGTAGGAGAGATCACTGTACCTCGTTCAGACAAACCCCTGAAGTACTGGACAGTTAATAAACAGATTTCCAGCTCTGGCTAAAATAGCCCAAAAATATATTTCTGCCCCATGCAGTATGGTGGAAAGTGAAAGACTGTTCAACTTAGAGTCGAACCTCCATACACATGTCAGATTGATGTTATATAACAGCCCTACAAAACAATTGCATCACCCCTTTAAATGTAATATTTTATTGTAGTATTTTTTATTTATAAACATGTTTAGTGAACGTTTTTATTATTTCATAATGTCTTTTGAATTACAGCCGTTTATAATTATAAAAAAGGAATCTTAAATAATTAGTCTGTATTGTGCTTGGTAAAACTGTCACATGACATTAAAAAAAAAGAATCTGTAATTGGTATCGGCGAGTATTTGAAAACAAGTATCGGTACTTGTACTCAGTCATAAAAAAATGGTATCGGTGCAACCCTAATTTTAGCTATCTTAGGTTTTATTTTTATTTCACAGTTAAGTTTGTATTTATTTTAACTAGTTAGATTAGTTAGTAAATAGTTATTAACTATTTACTGACTACCTAGTTAAAATAAATACAAATTTATCTGTAAAATAAAACCTAACCTGCCTTACACTAAGTTTTATTGTAAGGCAGGTTAGGTTTTATTTTACAGGTAAATTTGTATTTATTTTAGCTAGGTAGTTATTAAATAGTTAATAACTATTTACTAACTAGTCTACCTAGTTAAAATAAATACAAACTTACCTGTGAAATAAAAATAAAACCTAAGATACAGGGGCGTATTATGGCCTAGGCCAACAAGGCCGGTGCCTAGGGCAGCAGATTTGGGGGGGGGGCAGCACATCTGCCTTATTCTCTCTCTAAAAGCCAGCACACAGTACAGTGAGAGATAAAGTGCAGGCTTTTACAGAGAAGACAAGGCACGTGCGCTGATTAAGGTCGCTCTTAATCAGCGCACGTGCCTTAAAGGTCACTCCTTTAAACTGTTGCTTCATTTAGAGCCGCTGGCATTTTTGCAGTGCAAACGTTCTTGGTGAGAAACTTGCCCAGGGATATGCTTACAAGGAGAGGCTGGAGAAGAAGACCTTGTGCCGATATGCTGCCTCCCCTTGTCAGCTGTGGTGGGTCTGTGAGCACAGTGCTTATTGCAGGTCTTAGTAACTAACAGACTGGATGCCTCTGTGCACTGCATAGATCAGGTTGTGATGTCTAATCATAAACTCTCAGCGCTAATGTATGTTAGCTACTAATAGCTAGCTTTCTCTGCATTCATGGAGTAAACAGATGCTTAAAAAGTTTCATTACTTCTTGAATGATGGTAATTAATGTATGTTGTTGCTTGTAAAGGGCAGTGATTGTTTGAAAGTGTATTCTTCTTTCCCTCAATTCCTATTCTATCTCTTCTTTCCCTTTCTCCCTCATTTCCTCCCTCAACTCCCTCCCTCCCTTCTTTCCCTCCCTCCCTTCTTTCTCTCAACTCCCTCCCTTGCTCCCTTCTTTCATTCCTTTCTTTCCCTCCCCCTTTTCACCTCTCCCTCCCCACTTTTCTCTCTCCCTCCCTTCTTTCTTTCCTTCCTTTCCCTCCCTTTTCTTCCCTCCCCTTCTTTTCTCTCCCTTCTTTCAGGGAGAAAATGGTATGAGATGCGAGCCCATTTTCTTTTGAATTGTTATGAAAAAAAAACAAAACAACATTTTACACACTGACCCAAAAAATATTAAAAGGAAAAAAAGCCTAAAACCTTTGGGTGGGGGGGCAGCAGAATTTTGAGTGCCTAGGGCAGCACAAATCCACTGCTAAGATAGCTACAACATAACTATAAGTTATATTGTAGCTAGCTTAGGTTTTTTTTCTGCCTTGCAATGTGGGAGGGTGGCGGTTTAGGGGTTTATTATAGTGGCAACAATGTTGGGGAGAGATGGAAGAGGGGTTAATACATTTTAATAGTGGTGGCGATGTCCGGAGCAGCAGATTAGGGGTTAATAAACTTATTATAGTGTTTGCGATGCGGGTGGGCCTTGGTTTAGGGGTTAATAGGTATATTATGGGTGTTAGTGTACTTTTTAACACTTTAGTTATGAGTTTTATGCTACAGCTTTGTAACATACACTACTGAGTTTAGATGGCGGTACAGATCTTGTCGGTTATAGGGTGTACCGCTCACTTTTTGGCCTCCCAAGCAAACCCTTAATACCGGCGCCATGGAAGTCCCATTGAAAAAGGACTTTTTTAAAAGTGGAGTACTGACGTTGCGTGACAGCAAAAAGGTGTGTGGTACACCCATACCTGCAAGACTTGTAATAGCGGCGTTAGGGGAAAAGCAGCGTTATGAAGCATAATGATGCTTTTTCACTCATAACGCCAAACTTGTAATCCAGCTGATTGTAAGTTATCCTATAGCAAAAGTCAGGGCTTACAATTTGGGTGTCTCTAGCTTCTTTGACCACTCTGGAAGGGGCCTGGTCAGAATCATGAATTCAGGGGAAAAAAAGTATTTTATTGTGATTTCAATAAAATAATATTGTTATCCTACATGGGAGGCTACAAGCTACAGCGTGTTTGAAACAGAGGCTATTCTGGTAAAGTTGTATGTTCTGCTACATTTTCTTCTTTCTATTTTTAAAAACTGTTTGGCTTTGTGTAATTGTGTTTAACATTTTTTAAATATCTGTTAATCTGGGTTTTTCCTTATAATTTCCCATATAGGGCTAGATTACGAGTGCCACGCTAACTGTTGCGCATGAGCAAAAAGGGGTTTATCACAGCTCTTTGCACGCATTGTAGTGCGTCTATTACAGGTTGAAAGTAAACTTGTTTGCTTGACTGCAATTTAATTTTATACGATAGTGTGACTTCAGAGCTCTGGTTAACTGTTATGTGAGACAAAAATATATACAAAACACATCAAATTTATATTTATTATCATTTAAGTGGCTTATTAAGTACAGTTACACTCATAATAACACCAGCTAATAAAACATTTTTTTTTTAAATTGCATTAAAAAGTTACAAGAGCTCAAAGAAATTAGGTCTTCGTGTTAGGAAAAAAAGACAGGCTTTAACATAAAGGGCTTTAACATAAAGATACATACATATACAGTATCCCACAAAAGTTAGTACACCCCTCACATTTTTGTAAATATTTTATTATATCTTTTCATATGATAACACTGAAGAAATTACACTTTGCTACAATGTAAAGTAGTGAGTGTACAGCCTGTATAACAGTGTAAATTTGGTTCCAGTAATCCATGTCCTTAGTCTGCTTGTCTTCAGCAAACTGTTTGTGGGCTTACTTGTGCATCATCTTTAGAAGAGGCTTCTTTCAGGGATGACAGCCATGCAGACCAATTTTAAACATGTGCAGCAATGCACATGTGCAGCAATGCTGGCAGCACTCATACGTCTATTTTCCAAAGACAACCTCTGGATATGACGGCGAGGCCCGTTCTGAGTGGAACCTGTCCTGTGAAACTGTTGTATGGTCTTGCCCACCATGCTGCAGCTTATATTCAGGGTCTTGGCAATCTTCTTATAGCCTAGGCCATCTTTATGTAGAGCAACAATTCCTTTTTTTCAGATCCTCAGAGTTCTTTGCCATGAGGTGCCATGTTGAACTTCCAGTGACCAGTATGAGAGAGTGTGAGAGCGATAACACCAAATTTAACATACCTGTTACCCATTCACACCTAAGACCTTGTAACACTAACAAGTCACATGACACCGGGGAGGGTAAATGGCTAATTGGGCCCAATTTGGATATTTCCACTTAGGGGTGTACTCACCTTTTTTTTCCAACGGTTTAGACACTAATGGCTGTGTGTTGAGTTATTTTGAAGGGACAGCAAATTTAAACTGTTATACAGTCTGTACACTCACTACTTTACATTGTAGCAAAGTGTTATTTCTTGATTGTTATCACATGAAAAGATATAATAAAATATTTACAAAAATGTGAGGGGTGTACTCACTTCTGTTGGATACTGTATATGTCTAAATATGTATAGGAATGTATATATACAGTGCCCTCCACTAATATTGGCAATATGAGCAAAGAAGGCTGTGAAAATGTGTCTTTATTGTTTAACCTTTTGATCTTTTCTTCAAAAAATACTCAGGTTTATCCAACTAAAAAACAAAAAAAAAAACTTTGTTTAATATACAGTATGTGTGCCACAATTATTGGCACCCCTATGAACTCATATGAGAAAAATATATTCGAAGTATATTCCCATTGATTTTTTACATTTTTTAGTACACCTTTTAGTACACCTGGGTGAATAAGAACAGGAAATTGCTAAACCATGTCTTCCTCTTTCACATAGGGTATAAATATGAGGTAAAACATAGGCCAAATTCTATTAGACATTCATCACAATGGGTAAGACCAAGAAATATAGCTGTGTGTACGGCAAAAGGTTGTTGAGCTCCACAACATGGGAAGTAGCTATTAGTCATCAGGGCAATAATTAAGAGGTTCCAGTCAACTGGAAATGTTATGAATCAACCTTGAAGAGGATGTATGTAAATATTGTCTCAATGCACTGTAAATAAGATGGTTCGAGTGGCCAAAATATCTCCAAGGATAACAGCTGGAGAATTGCAGAAGTTAGTTTAATTTTGGGGACAGAAAGTCTCCAAAACTACAATCCGACGTCCCCTACCTCTCCACAAGTTGTTTGGAAGGGTTTCAAGAAAAAAGCCTCTACTCTTATCAAAAAACAAATTTAAGTGTCTTTAGTTTGCCAGACACTAATGGTATCTGATTCTATGGCCAGATGAAACCAAAATAGACCTTTTTTTTCAATAAATACCAGAGGTGGGTTTGGCACACACAGGCCTAGATTTGGAGTTCGGCGGTAGCCGTCAAAACCAGCGTTAGAGGCTCCTAACGCTGGTTTTGGCCGCCCGCTGGTATTTGGAGTCAGTGATTAAAGGGTCTAACGCTCACTTTTCAGCCGCGACTTTTCCATACCGCAGATCCCCCTACGCCATTTGCGTATCCTATCTTTTCAATGGGATCTTTCTAACGCCGGTATTTAGAGTCGTTTCTGAAGTGAGCGTTAGAGCTCTAACGACAAAATTCCAGCCGCCTGAAAATAGCAGGAGTTAAGAGCTTTCTGGCTAACGCCGGTTCATAAAGCTCTTAACTACTGTACCCTAAAGTACACTAACACCCATAAACTACCTATGTACCCCTAAACCGAGCTCCCCCCACATCGCCGCCACTCGATTAAATTTTTTAACCCCTAATCTGCCGACCGCCACCTACGTTATACTTATGTACCCCTAATCTGCTGCCCCTAACCCCGCCGACCCCTGTATTACATTTATTAACCCCTAACCTGCCCCCCACAACGTCGCCGCCAGCTACTTAAAATAATTAACCCCTAATCTGCCGACCGCAAAGCGCCGCCACCTACGTTATCCCTATGTACCCCTAATCTGCTACCCCTAACACTGCCGACCCCTATATTATATTTATTAACCCCTAATCTGCCCCCCTCAACGTCGCCGACACCTGCCTACACTTATTAACCCCTAATCTGCCGAGCGGACCTGAGCGCTACTATAATAAAGTTATTAACCCCTAACCCGCCTCACTAACCCTATCATAAATAGTATTAACCCCTAATCTGCCCTCCCTAACATCGCCGACACCTAACTTCAATTATTAACCCCTAATCTGACGACCGGAGCTCACCGCTATTCTAATAAATTGATTAACCCCTAAAGCTAAGTCTAACCCTAACACTAACACCCCCCTAACTTAAATATAATTTACATCTAACGAAATTAATTAACTCTTATTAAATAAATGATTCCTATTTAAAGCTAAATACTTACCTGTAAAATAAATCCTAATATAGCTACAATATAAATTATAATTATATTATAGCTATTTTAGGATTAATATTTATTTTACAGGCAACTTTGTAATTATTTTAACCAGGTACAATAGCTATTAAATAGTTAAGAACTATTTAATAGCTACCTAGTTAAAATAATAACAAATTTACCTGTAAAATAAATCCTAACCTAAGATATAATTAAACCTAACACTACCCTATCAATAAAATAATTAAATAAACTACCTACAATTACCTACAATTAACCTAACACTACACTATCAATAAATAAATTAAATACAATTGCTACAAATAAATACAATTAAATAAACTAGCTAAAGTACAAAAAATAAAAAAGAACTAAGTTACAAAAAATAAAAAAATATTTACAAACATAAGAAAAATATTACAACAATTTTAAACTAATTACACCTACTCTAAGCCCCCTAATAAAATAACAAAGCCCCCCAAAATTAAAAATTCCCTACCCTATTCTAAATTAAAAAAGTTACAAGCTCTTTTACCTTACCAGCCCTGAACAGGGCCCTTTGCGGGGCATGCCCCAAGAATTTCAGCTCTTTTGCCTGTAAAAAAAACACATACAATACCCCCCCCCCAACATTACAACCCACCACCCACATACCCCTAATCTAACACAAACCCCCCTTAAATAAACCTAACACTAAGCCCCTGAAGATCTTCCTACCTTGTCTTCACCATACCAGGTTCACCGATCCGTCCTGGCTCCAACATCTTCATCCAACCCAAGCGGGGGTTGGCGATCCATCATCCGGTACTGAAGAGGTCCAGAAGAGGCTCCAAAGTCTTCCTCCTATCCGGCAAGAAGAGGACATCCGGACCGGCAAACATCTTCTCCAAGCGGCATCTTCGATCTTCTTCCATCCGGTGCGGAGCGGGTCCATCTTGAAGCAGGCGACGCGGATCCATCCTCTTCTTCCGTTGTCTCCCGACTAATGACGGTTCCTTTAAGGGACGTCATCCAAGATGGCGTCCCTCGAATTCCGATTGGCTGATAGGATTCTATCAGCCAATCGGAATTAAGGTAGGAATTTTCTGATTGGCTGATGGAATCAGCCAATCAGAATCAAGTTCAATCCGATTGGCTGATCCAATCAGCCAATCAGATTGAGCTCGCATTCTATTGGCTGATCAGAACAGCCAATAGAATGCGAGCTCAATCTGATTGGCTGATTGGATCAGCCAATCGGATTGAACTTGATTCTGATTGGCTGATTCCATCAGCCAATCAGAAAATTCCTACCTTAATTCCGATTGGCTGATAGAATCCTATCAGCCAATCGGAATTCGAGGGACGCCATCTTGGATGACGTCCCTTAAAGGAACCGTCATTAGTCGGGAGACAACGGAAGAAGAGGATGGATCCGCGTCGCCTGCTTCAAGATGGACCCGCTCCGCACCGGATGGAAGAAGATCGAAGATGCCGCTTGGAGAAGATGTTTGCCGGTCCGGATGTCCTCTTCTTGCCGGATAGGAGGAAGACTTTGGAGCCTCTTCTGGACCTCTTCAGCACCGGATGATGGATCGCCAACCCCCGCTTGGGTTGGATGAAGATGTTGGAGCCAGGACGGATCGGTGAACCTGGTATGGTGAAGACAAGGTAGGAAGATCTTCAGGGGCTTAGTGTTAGGTTTATTTAAGGGGGGTTTGTGTTAGATTAGGGGTATGTGGGTGGTGGGTTGTAATGTTGGGGGGGGGGTATTGTATGGGTTTTTTTTACAGGCAAAAGAGCTGAAATTCTTGGGGCATGCCCCGCAAAGGGCCCTGTTCAGGGCTGGTAAGGTAAAAGAGCTTGTAACTTTTTTAATTTAGAATAGGGTAGGGAATTTTTAATTTTGGGGGGCTTTGTTATTTTATTATGGGGCTTAGAGTAGGTGTAATTAGTTTAAAATTGTTGTAATATTTTTCTTATGTTTGTAAATATTTTTTTTATTTTTTGTAACTTAGTTCTTTTTTATTTTTTGTACTTTAGCTAGTTTATTTAATTGTATTTATTTGTAGCAATTGTGTTTAATTAATTTATTGATCGTGTAGTGTTAGGTTAATTGTAGGTAATTGTAGGTAGTTTATTTAATTATTTTATTGATAGGGTAGTGTTAGGTTTAATTATAACTTAGGTTAGGATTTATTTTACAGGTAAATTTGTTATTATTTTAACTAGGTAGCTATTAAATAGTTCTTAACTATTTAATAGCTATTGTACCTGGTTAAAATAATTACAAAGTCGCCTGTAAAATAAATATTAATCCTAAAATAGCTATAATATAATTATAATTTATATTGTAGCTATATTAGGATTTATTTTACAGGTAAGTATTTAGCTTTAAATAGGAATCATTTATTTAATAAGAGTTAATTAATTTCGTTAGATGTAAATTATATTTAAGTTATGGGGGTGTTAGTGTTAGGGTTAGACTTAGCGTTAGGGGTTAATACATTTATTAGAATAGCGGTGAGCTCCGCTCGGAAGATTAGGGGTTAATAATTGAAGGTAGGTGTCGGCGATGTTAGGGAGGGCAGATTAGGGGTTAATACTATTTATGATAGGGTTAGTGAGGCGGATTAGGGGTTAATAACTTTATTATAGTAGCGCTCAGGTCCGCTCGGCAGATTAGGGGTTAATAACTTTATTATAATAGCGGTGCGGTCCGGTCGGCAGATTAGGGGTTAATAAGTGTAGGCAGGTGTCGGCGACGTTGAGGGGGGCAGATTAGGGGTTAATAAATATAATATAGGGGTCGGCGATGTTAGGGCAGCAGATTAGGGGTACATAGGGATAACGTAGGTTGCGGCGGTTTACGGAGCGGCAGATTAGGGATTAAAAAAAATATGCAGGTGTCAGCGATAGCGGGGGCGGCAGATTAGGGGTTAATAAGTGTAAGGCTAGGGGTGTTTAGACTCGGGGTACATGTTAGAGTGTTAGGTGCAGACGTAGGAAGTGTTTCCCCATAGGAAACAATGGGGCTGCGTTAGGAGCTGAACGCTGCTTTTTTGCAGGTGTTAGGTTTTTTTTCAGCTCAAACAGTCCCATTGTTTCCTATGGGGGAATCGTGCACGAGCACGTTTTTGAGGCTGGCCGCGTCCGTAAGCACCGCTGGTATCGAGAGTTGCATTTGCGGTAAAAATGCTCTACGCTCCTTTTTTGGAGCCTAACGCAGCATTTGTTTGAACTCTCGATACCAGAGTTAATTTTATGGTGCGGCCAGAAAAAAGCCCGCGGAGCGTTAACAGCCCTTTTACCGCCAAACTCCAAATCTAGGCCACAGAGAGGTAGCCATATGGAAAAGTACCTCATGCCCAGAGTTAAATATGTTGGTGGTTCTTTAATGTTTTGGGGCTGTTTTTTCTGCCAGAGGACCTGGAAATTTTGTTAGGATACATGGAATCTTGGACTCTATAAAATATCAACAGATATTAAAAGAACACTTGACTCCCTCTGCCAGAAAGTTTAAAATGGGCAGTGGTTGGATCTTGCAGCAGGGCAATGATCCAAAACATACATAAGAATCAACACAAAAATAGTTTAATGACCACAAAATCAAAGTCCTGTCATGGCCATCCCAGTCCCCTGAATTGAACCTAATAGAAAACCTGTGGGATGAACTGAAGAGGAGAATCCACCAGCATCAATCTCAAAATTTGAAGGATCTGAAAAGATTCTGTACGGAGGAATGGTCTCAGATCCCTTGCTTTGTATCCTCCAACCTCATCAGGCATTATAGGAGAAGACGCAGAGCTGTTATCTTGGCAAAGAGAGGTAGCACAAAGTATTGACTAAAAGGGTGCCAATAACTGTGCCACACATATATTTAACTTTTTTTTTTTTATAAACCTGTGTTGTGTTTCGAATTGTTTAAAAAGTAAAACAGAGGGTTAATCTCCTGAAATATGCCGGGATACTAGCAAGCACTAAAAGGAAAAGCCCTCTGAAAGCAATCCAAATTACACAATCAGAAACACATACAAAATGCTTGCGCTAAAAAGCTAAATATCACAAGACCTCCAAATAAATCAATCACATAAATATTTAATACATATATAAAACCACAGGTGGTGTAATGAACACATAAATATATGACACCAATACTTTATAGCAAATAAAATCAATAGATATTAATGGGCATAAAAGTCTGAGTAAAAAGAGCTGAACAAGTCGCTTTGAAGATTCCACATTTTCGCAAACTTTACAATGCAATAGTAAGTTAGTATCCAACATCCAGGTTGACACACAATAGGAAATGAACAACTTCCAGATCAAAGATCACACATACCTCTATTAAGGGAATTATCTGGACCTCACCGTTGACCACCTTACAATCTAGCATGGACTCCTAGCTCCAGGTGTGCGGGTGTACCGCTACGTGGTACCAAACAATTCAGATGTCTGTCCTCTGTTCTTCCGGGTCTCGTCCTATCTTATCCAATAGGTTTTCAAATTTGTTATATCCTTGACAACGGGTTTAACACCACAGCAGACAAGTTACCATTTACTGTTATACCTGGAGTGTACATATGTATTGATATACTGTATGTGTATTTATGTATGTATTTATATGTATATTTATGTATTTACAGACATATATACCCATAGCATAGAGATGCATACATGTTTTTGCATTCACAAAGAAGATCTTATTAATTCATAGACACTATTGTTATGTGGTTCTTCCCCTTACTGTAATATACATGATGATATGCAGTTTATAAATAAGTGAGATAATCAGCATTACAGTAATACAACAATGAAAATAAGCTTACTATTCAACAAGTAAAATAAACCATCACATATAAACATGATCATCCAATCACCGGTGATCTACAACATTAGCACTTTGTCTATTGGCTCTTGCAAATGAAGCTATCATATAGAATCCCATTGGTTAATAACACTTATCTGACAAATGCAATAACGTATCACGGCTTAGCAAACCACATACTAGGATCCAATCAATGTGAACAGATGAAATGTGACTGGAACAGCACTTACACAGTAAAGCATACAACCCAGAAGAAGTAAAGAATTCTAACAATATACGTGTATTATAAAATAAGCAATTTATTGAAAATATACACTAATCTTGTTTATAACATAAAAAAGTAACCGGTCACTGCAGATGCTCTAATATTCACTGTAAAAGCTTAAATTAAATGTTATAACTGTGTGGAAAGCCATATATAACTCTCTTAAAGTCTTGATAGCCACCTCTAATGGATTTACAGTCCTTATGCCACCTATTCACTTATCAGTCAAACTGTAATCCCCTGTATTGAACTTGTGTAACGTTATTTGACTCATAGTAATGCCAAGTATTCTACTCCTCTTCACAGTCCTGTGGTCAGCTAGTATCTTTTACCTGCTTATACAGACTTCCACTTTTTGTGGCTGGAGAGGAAATGTTCATCAGTCTTACTTGGTTGTAAACGAAACTTTGTGGTTAATTTCGCAGATTCTGCCAGTGATCCTCACCTTGATCCTGCCCGGCTTGGGTCTGCCACGGCTTCTGAGTAAAATGTGAGTAAAATGGCCGTTCAGACGCTTCCGCGTCACATTTTGCGGCTCACCCAATGGCCGCTCTCCAGTCGCAAAACATGGAAGTCCGTATAAGCAGGTAAAAGATACTAGCTGACCACAGGACTGTGGAGAGGAGTAGAATACTACGAGTCAAATAACGTTACACAAGTTCAATACAGGGGATTACAGTTTGACTGGTAAGTGAATAGCTGGCATAAGGACTGTAAATCCATTAGAGGTGGCTATCAAGACTTTAATAGAGTTATATCTGGCTTTCCACACGCTTATTTCTATTATATGCTTGATTTAAGCTTTTTAGAGTGTATATTAGAGCTTTTACAGTGAATATTAGAGCATCTGCAGTGACCGGTCACTTTTTTATGTCATAAACAAGAGTAGTGCAATTTTTCAATAAATTGCTTATCTTATAATACATACAGTATATATATATATTGTTAGAATTCTTTCCTTCCTCTGGGTTGTATGTTTTGCTGCATAAGCCCTGTTCCAGTCACATTTCTTCTATTCACATTTTACCTTTACGGCCATTAGGGAGGGCTTTTATTTCTGGAATAGCCTCACATAT
Source organism: Bombina bombina (assembly GCF_027579735.1). Classification (NCBI taxonomy): domain Eukaryota; kingdom Metazoa; phylum Chordata; class Amphibia; order Anura; family Bombinatoridae; genus Bombina; species Bombina bombina. The sequence continues at coordinate 498,418,085 of NC_069503.1, read as the reverse complement.
TCTGGGTTGTGCTGAGGTATTGCTTTTTGTGAATTTGGATCCAATCAATGCCAAGAGGCGGGCATACCATTGTAATATCAACCGCCAACTCCGGCCGGCGCGTACCCCTCTGAGGAAGCGTTATGTAAAAAGCGTGCCAGGGGCACTCTCACAAGGTCATAGTACCTCATTTTTTAAATGCTTACTCAGTCTCAACTTATGCTATAATAGTGATTTTGACAATTAAGCAGGCAGCGTAATTGTAATTCAAGCCCCCGCTATAGAAGGAGCTTTTTGTGAGTCTAGCGTTTTCAACTGTCCACCATATACTTTAGCAGCAGCGCTGTATATAATTGGGAGACACTATGGGGCGGAATTATCAAGCTCCAAATGGAGCTTGATGCCCCTGTTTTCGCACAAGCCTTTAGGCTCGCCAGAAACAGCAGTTAAGACCGCTGCTTCATAATTGGCCCGCTTTCTCTGAGGCTGCGGACACTAATCCGCCCGATCCTATATGATCGGGCTGATTGACACCCCCTGCTAGCGGCCGATTGGCCGCGAATCTGCAGGGGGCAGCATTGCACAAGCAGTTCACCAGAACTGCTTGTGCAATGATAAATGCAGACAGCGTATACTGTCAGTGATCATCGATGTCTGTCGGACGTGATCCGCTGAGTGGATCATATCAGACAGACCGATGATAAATCGGCCCCCATATGTTATAATGGGTCGATTTCGCTAGTAGTAACTTATAATGACTAGAAACAGAATGTAAAAAGAGAAAGAGATGCACTAAGAGTAAAAGGGGAAACCAGACGTGGACTCCTTGCACACATGCCCTAGAGATATGCGACTGCACCTCACTGACGAGGCCCAAGAGAGGCCGAAACATACGTCTGGGGTTTGTTGTTTGTCTTGTTCAGAGAAGAATTGCCTGGTATTTCGGTACTGGACTGTCATTGGGCAGGATCAGACTAATATGCTACAGGATATTTTTTCTCTGTGAAAAGGCATAGTGTGCAAAAAGAGACTGCACCCTGAGTGGCACTGGCCTTGTGGACAAGCACAGAAGTTTTTCTAGCTATTGTTCTGTCTCAGTGAGTGCGTCTCTCTATTTTCTTGATTTTATAGAAACAGAATGTATCAGTGATATTACTGCTAAAACAATTAGCAGGTGTGCTTTGTGTGATTACAACACACAATACCTTATGTGAGGTTGATAACAACACTGCCATTATACCGCAGTTATCATAGATACCAACATTCTGACTCATTATATTCAATGTCATTATCTTATTAACACACTGAGTTTAAGCAACTTTAATTGTGTGTGTGTGTGTACAGTCCGGTTGGACTTTATTCATCACTTTTCTCTAATAAAGTTATCTT